>NW_007728632.1:39708-47964 GCF_000696425.1 Galeopterus variegatus | reverse complement strand
AAGGAAGGGCTCAGAGGGCTCCTGTGCACACCTATGGTCACAGTGCCCCAGGTGCAGAAGGGTCTCCGAGCCCGGTAGGCCACGCCTATGGTCATAGCATCTGCACATGACTACTCTTCACCATTGCCACTGCCAGACATGGATGGTATTACCCACTGTGATTCAGTAGTAAGATGTGACCAATGGCTGTTTTGTAAGCAGTCTCTGCAAACACAGGTCACTCTTGCATTTGCCTGACTTCTCTGTTGTCTCATATCTCACGTCCACTGGGTAGTTGTGGGAAAGAGACCTGTTTTATCCTGGTGTATCCTGCAGCCACGGACAAGTTTAGAAAGGGACAGGAAACCTGGAAGGACACACTGCACCCTTAGCCGGAGTATCCCAAGGCAGCTGAGCTGGTCGGGGGTGGCACGTGGGTTGTTTTATTTACCGTGTACACTTCTCTACTGACTAATGGTTTTTTCAACATACATGAATTATTTCATGATTTCAAAAGAATGTTTCAAATGTTCATGTTACAGAAGTGTCAATCCAATGAAAATAATACTGTGGGGAAAGGAGGGAAGGAGGTTGGGGACAACTGGTTATCTTGGGTCCTCGCCCTACAGCAGACCCGGGGGGTGATTGGGGGATCCTGGCTTTCCTGCAGCTGCTCCTCCCCAGACCCACAGACGCCAGCAGCCCCCGCCGCTGTCCACTCCCACACCCGCCCCCCGCATGCCTGCAGCGCCTGCGCAGGCCGAGCCCACAGTCCCTGCAGCACCCACGGGCTTCGGGGTCCTCAAGCTAAAGAAAACCCCACGGATTCTCTGACCCCGGGCAGCTCCTAAACACTCCGGACACAGGGGCCGCACACTCCCCCACGGAACTCTCAAAAATAAAACCAGATTTAAAAAGATAACTAGACACCAAATAAGATCTTCTGAATGTTTCCTTCTCTCTCTCATTTCTCAGAGTTTTCAAATCCTCTTTGCCTACCTTCCCAGGCCCCTAAACTTACCTTCTGCAGACCCCGAGTGAGGGGTCCACCCGTTCTCTGTGGCATCCCAGGAGGAAAGGAGGAAAGCAGGGGGGCTGGGAGTTCCAGAACCTTCTCCCATAGATGAGCATGGGCAGATTCACCTTCAGCATCCATGCAGGCGCACTTGCTTCCTGCCATCTCCTAGGAGGACCCCCGCCATCTCCTCATGGTCTGGGAGGGACCTTAGGTGAGTGGAGCCCAGGCCCCAGGTGGGGAAACTTCTGGAGAATGTGGGGAGGGTTGGGGGAGAGACGGGCATGATTCAAAGATGTCCTGGGGGAGCTGCACGCCCAGCCGGGGTGTCTGCTCAGCCTCCGTCCCCTGCTCCCTGGCTCCTGCCTCACTCACGCCTGGGGACGCAGGTCCACCCCATCCACAGCGCCCTCCCAACCACACAGTCCCAGCTCCAGCCCCCAGCCCAGCCAGTCTCAGACCCCAGCCTCAGCCTGGACTGCCAGCGCAGCAGGAGGGTGACCTGCCACAGCTCAGGTGGCTCCTCAGTGTCACGGCCCCTCCCAGGTCAACTGCACAATGCCATGGCGTGTGGCCCCTACGGGAGGGTCAGGACCCAGTTCAGAGTCAGGCTGGGGGCCTGACAGCAAAGGGGCCAGAGCCTCAAGTGGGACTCCTGTGACCCGGGACCTAGAACAGAGCCTGAGCAGTGAACCCCTCTGGGGTCACCAGCAAGGGCCGCTTTCCACGGGAGCAGGCCGGACCCAGGGCCTTCGCTGAGAAAGTTTACACACTGCGCTGTCGCAGCAGCAGCAGGGAGTCTGCAGCGTCACCCAGCACGGAGCGGGTCCCTTGTGCTGTCGAGCCTACACTCAGGTGCGTGGATCCAAGGAGGGAACACCGATTATTTAACTAAAAGATGAAAGGATTCAAGGGAACGTTGCACGCTGGATCGGATCCCCCAAAATCCACATGCTGGAGTCCTAACCCCAGGACCTCAGAATGCGACCACACTTGAATGTGGGGCCTTCGAAGAGGTGATTATGTTAATGAGGTCACGACGGTGGGCCCTGATCCACTGTGACTGGTGTCCCTATAAGAAGAGGAGATCAGGACACAGACACACCCAGAGGGATGACCATGTGGGGACATGAAGAGATGCCGTCTACACGCCAGGAGAGAGGCCCCAGGAGGACCCAGCCCTGCCGTGCCTGGATCTCAGATTTCTAGCTTCTAGAACTGTGGAAGAATAAATCCCCGTTGCTTGAGCCGCCCGGGCCTGTGGTACTTTGTGTCGGCAGCCCTAGGAAAGTACCAAAGGGGAGAGAACATTTGGAAATATTTTTTCCAGATGTTTTCCAAATACTTGGAAAGTCGTAGTGTAGAAGAGGATTGGACACAGGCAGGACTGAGCAGAGAGCACAGAGGTGTCTCGGGAGGCCACCGCTCCCGTCGTCTCAGCCCGCGGGCAGAGCAGCGTCTGTGCCGGCGCAGGGAGGAGCCGGGCAGGAGGGACCAGGCAGCGTTCCCGCCCTCTGCAGCCGCGCTGGCCAGCGGCAAGACAGGCAGGACAGGGACGGAGGTGAGACACTTGGTCTAGTGAGCCGTCGCATCACGGCCCAGGGGAGGGAGCACCCGGCAGGGAGGGCCACTCTGAGGTCAGCGGTGGCCGGTGCCAGGCCCTGGGAGGAGGGCAGCAGGTGGCGGGCTGGGCGTTTGCAGGGAGAGGCGCGCAGGTCACTGTGGGTGTAAGAAAAGTCGCTGGCTGCTTAGGGGTGCGGTCGGAGACGCGGCAGGGAAGTCGGCCTGCCACAGGCCTTCTGGCCATGCATTGCACTGACCTCTATTCCTGGGTCACCGGGAGGCCCAGGCCGGGTGACAGTGGGAGGTGTGCAGAGCGGCGTGGCCCGACACACTCCAGCCGAGACAACGGAACCCTGCTGCCCCGTGTGACTCTTCCGGCACACAGAATCACCCTACACGGGGTGCCCGGCACCCACCTCTGGGCATGGCAGGAGGCACCACAGGGTTGAGCAGGCCCTCAAGAATCCCTGCCCCCTGGTGTGGACCCCAGGGCAGAGGTGGCTGGAAGTAAAATGACACAAGTTGAAGAAACAGTGGCTCAGAGGATCAGCAACTCCTTAGATATCGCACTCGGCCCAGAGCATATTTCAGAAAATCGAGGCGTGGATGCCCACGAGCTGGGAAAGGCGTCCTCCCCTCTGCAAACCAAGCGCCATAAGCAAGGCTGGTTCACCACCCAGAAATCCCTCGTATAGACACTGAGAAATGTCAATGAAGCTCTTGGGACGTGGACGCTCTGAGCCGGGACAGAGACCCCAAGGGCTACACGGCCCAGTGCATGAGGCCAGGACGCTGGGGTCCTGCACAACTGCAGGACAGGGTGGGACACCAGCAGCGTCTGCCAGGGGCGGGGCTGTCACTGTGCTGAGCCGAGAGGGCCGCCGCGCTCCTCCCGGGGGTCCGGAGGAATTCAGCAGACTTGCTCTTTGGTCTCTACCTGCCAGCACCCGGAGTCCCCCCAGCCTCCCGAGTGCGGGCTGTTCAGATCCCAGTTGTCTGGTCTCTGTCTCACTCTTGGGGGGGGAACGAGAGGTGAGGACTCTTCGTTGGTGGCAGCAGGACGGGACAACAGGAGCATTTTGGTAGCAACAGAGTCTGGTACTAGGGAGCAGGGTGCACAAGCTTAGAGCCACCCAGGTCTCCTGAGCTCTGTCCTTCCTCACCACATTTGCGTGTGTCACGCTTAAAAACGAACACGGTAAGTGAGAAAAACGAAACCACCTTCCTATTTAGCTTTTGAATCTTTGTTCTTGACCAGTTGTTTCTACTCCTGTTGTTGTTTCCCACCCTGTTCCTCGATGCTGGTGCTGGAAGACACACGCACGTGCACACGCATGCACACTCGTACACACGTGCACACCCACACGTGTACACACTCACACATACGTGCACACACGCCTGCTCACATACTCACGTACACACACAGTCACACACAGTCAACTGAGGCTGTGGGAAGCCAGGCAAGACGGCGTCACCCCCTCGGTCCTGGTCCCGTGGGGAGAGTGTGGCCAGAATCAGGGGTCAGGTCATGACCCAGGTGTCCCTGCCCCCAACCTCAGGGGACCCAGTCATCTTCCATCAGCACCATCAGTGATCCTGCAGTGCAGGAGAGAATCCCACGTCCTTTGCTGCCTGCCACTGATGAGCCACAGTACAGCGTCTGTGCAGGCAGGGGCAGGACAGGGATGGCAGGGTGTTTTGAAAGTCGGCGACATTTGTTTGCAGACTCCTGCTTATCCTTCCTGGTTGGAGGCCTTGCTCCCTGAGGTCATTTCCTCGTGGCCTGAGGGTGAGCGTTCTCATCTCTGCCCATGCTACAGACGGCAGGGAATGGCCTCCTTCCGTGTGTTGCCACGGCTGGGACAGAAGCAGCCCCATAGGGAGTGCCTGCAGCAGGGGGACATCACCTCTGGCCCCATAAGATTGTCAGGGACAGCAGGAAAGAGCTCAGGGTGGCAGAGTGCCTCTGTCCAGCCCCAGATTCCCCGGTCAACCTGGGTACAGCTCAAGCAAGTTACTGAATGCCACCCAGGGATGGGGACAAGGCATGTGTCTAGTCGGATCGATGCAGAGACTTAGACATCCTCTGCAGGATCCTGGGTCCCAGGCATGAGGACGTCAGTTGGGCAGCCCCTGAGCAAGGAATGGGCTGGGACCCAGGCTGGATCCCTGAGGCAGCGGATGCCCCAGGTGAGCTCACCTAAGCGTGGCGAGTAGCTGCTCTGGACTGAATTGTGTCCCTCGAATTCATATGCTGGAGCCCTAACCCCCGATGGGAGGGTGTCAGGAGGTGGGGTCCGGGAGGGAGTTAAGTTAGATGAGTCATGATGGGGGGCTCTCGTGATGAGATCAGCCACCTTACAAGAGACCCCAGAGAGCTTGCTTCCTCTCCTTGCCAGGAGAGGACACAGCAAAAAGGCACCATCTGAAAGCAGGACGGTCCTCACCAGACACTGACCACACTGACACCCTGACCTCAGACTCCCGGCCTCCAGAGCTGCCAGAGATAAGTGTCTGTTGTTCACCCCGCAGTCTGGTGGCCTGTACCAGGAGCCCACGCTGACCAAGACAGCGGCAAGTCTAACGTCCTGCAAATCCCTCCCCACGTGCTCTGCCTCTCTCATCTAAACAGGACTTCTCTAACGCTGGCTTCTCATGTGCCCCAAAATGAGAGGCCAGCAAGAACGCTGAGCTGCAGGAGAGACGGGGTGAAGCTCCGCACAGAGCCGTCACCGCCTCTGTCCCAGTGGGAAGGTCGCGCTCAGAGCCCCCGGGAGCCACGCAAGCAGCTGCACCAGCTCCAAGCAGCGCAGGAGCAGGGGAGCGGGGTCGGAGCTGCGCCCCTCGCTTGGCCACAGTGTCGCTGAATCTATCCGCAATGAAGTCAGCGGGTTTTGGGAGCGGCTTTGTTGTAAACCCTTAAGAGAGAAATGGTTTCAGAAGCAAAAAGATTTTCTGGTTGGTAATTTCCTTTTACTGACCAAGTCAGCATATTTTGCATGGAAGCAATCAAATATGTCCTTCAGTAAAAAAGAGACTTCAAAGAGAGAAATCATCAACGCACCTGAAAAAGCAAAACACGTGAGGTTCCTTTAACACAGTGGCTACTCCCCTGGCTTTTGTGACCATTTTAAAACTTAAAAACAGAATCTTGCTTTGTTTCTAAGATTCCGGTATGTCAGAAAGATCTCATTTTCAGCCCATTACTGTTTTGATGATCAACACAGTGTCCATTGTTAAAATTCATTGCCCTTGAGCTATGAAAAAAATTAGACACCCTCCTTTACATGGATAATACCAGGAAGAGAGCAGGTGGTTGGTTTTGTGTTGGTAAATTGCATTTTGCTTTTTTAAAAATTCCACTGTTGTGATGTAGCCTGATTAGATCCCAGCCAGCCATTAACCTGGCGCCCCGGGGCCTTTGCCCGGGCGGCTCCTGCCAGACTCCCAACCTGCCACCCGGCCTGCAGGCCGCGGATACAGTTATCTCCTTCTAAATTAAAATTGTAACTCGTTCGGTCCCATTTACACAAAGCCGTGGCTTTGACACATGCAATTACTATGAACATCGGGGTAACATGATTGCTAAGGGCCCAGAAGGAGAGTTTAATCAGAAAACACGGAGTTGTTCCGGCCGATTTATAATTTCACGACTTGCTATTCCTTTATGTTCTTATGTGTTCAGATAATTAGATACACTAGTTCTTGCTTCCCGAGAGGCCAGAAAGGGCAAAATTCCTATTCTTTTTACATTAAAAAGATTAAATTATAATATAGAAAATCTGTAACTTTTGGAAGAAATGACAAATTCACACTACATTAATTTCAGTGCTTACAAAATGTTACAAATAATTTGTGCGTTCTCTCCCCTCTCTTGTAGGTGCGTTTGAATTAATTACCTATCCAATTTCAATGTCTTTCAAGTCGACTTTCCACAGACAACTCTGAAATTAAAAGAAAATAAGGTCTGATTTCAATTCACGTCTATATTTGCTTTAGATGTTTAACCATTTAAGCCTTTGTGCGTGTACATGAGTACATCGACATGAACGGACGTGCTCACTATGCAAACATGGTGTGAAACAGCAAAGTCCACAGCACGGGTAATTACAGGACAGAGGGAGAAGACTCAGTCCAGGGCACTTTGCAGACAGGAACGGACATGCCGCAATCTGGCAGAGCGAGCACAGCACCGGGTTGGTGGCATGTGAAACGAGACATTGAACGGGGACTCAGCACGTTCAGCACGTGTGCCCAACACGGGGTGGTGCGTGAGGCTTGGTCAGGGGTGGGCGGGTTCCAGCTTCACTTATTTGTCCAGACAGCAGTCGACTGAGGGCCCAGCCCATGCCAGGCTCTCCGCCACACTCTGGGATGCAGCCGTCTCAGCAAAACAGATGAGGTGCAAGTCAAGTCCTCCGCAGAGTCCAGAGGGGGAAGGACACAGACCCAGTCACCCTGTCACATTAGAGCTCCGAGCTGCAGCATGTGCTGTGCAGGGAAACACAGGAGTCACAACAGACTGCAGTGGGACGCTGTGCTGGGGTGAACAGTGTCCCCCAAAATTCATGTCCATCTGGAACCTGAGAATATGACCTTGTTTGAAAATAGGGTCTTTGCAGATGTAATAGAGTAGAGTAGACCCCTAACCGGGTGTCCTTACAATAAGGCCACATGACCACAGAGGCAGAGATTGGAGTGACGTGTCTGCACACGGAGAAACTCCAAGGACAGCAGCAACAGCAGCAGCTGGAGAGGCAGGAAGGACCCTCCCCTGGAGCCTCTGTGGGGAGCGTGGTCCTGCCGCACCTTGATCTCACCAGGACTGTGGGAGACACACCCCTGTCGCTTAGGCCCCCAGCTGGAGGCGCTGTCACAGCAGCCCTAGGACACACAACGGGTGCCCTCCTAAGAAGAGAGAACAGAGACACAGCCACACACAGAGGGAGGACAACGTGAAGAGACACGGGGAGAAGGTCATGTGAAGATGGAGGCAGAGATTGGAGAGATGCGGCCACAGCCAAGGGACGAGAGCGGCAGGAATGTGTCTCAGTCTGCTCGGGCTGCCGTGGCAAATACCACGGGCTTGGGGACTTAAACCACAGGCATTTATTTCTCACAGTTGTGGAGCCTGGGAACTCTCAGGTCAAGGTGCCTGTCGACTCGGAGCCTGGTGAGGACTCTCTTCCTGCCTTGCAGACGGCTGCCTTCTCGCTGCATCCTCATGTGAGGAGAGCAAGCTCTGGGCTCCTCTTCCTTATCGTGGCACTAATGTCGTCATGAGGCTCCACCCTCCTGACCTACTCACCTCCCAAAGGCCCCACCTCCCAACACCATCACGCTGGGGGTCAGCTTTCAGCACATGAATTTGCGGGACACAAACATTAGGTCCATAGCAAAAAGGTTAGGAACTGCGTATCTTTAGGCCACCATTGAGCCCACCCCACAGCATACACCCAGCACATATATGCACGCATCTTCACCAGCAGATGCGTGCTAGAAAGTTCTATCAAGAGACACTTAATAGCCAAGAGTGGAGACCACCCAAATGCACATCAAGGGCAGAATCCCCTTCCTCTATCCCGGGACTTCTCTTGGCTCTGTGCTGTGTGGGTGGAAGCCACCCTTGCCCTGGGCAGTGTGTGGCTCTGACATGGCTGAGTGGAGCCAGGGCCCAGGCTGCCCCCTTCCAGGTGAGA
>NW_007728632.1:31051-39274 GCF_000696425.1 Galeopterus variegatus | reverse complement strand
TTGAGCCCACCCCACAGCATACACCCAGCACATATATGCACGCATCTTCACCAGCAGATGCGTGCTAGAAAGTTCTATCAAGAGACACTTAATAGCCAAGAGTGGAGACCACCCAAATGCACATCAAGGGCAGAATCCCCTTCCTCCATCCCGGCACTCCTCTTGGCTCTGTGCTGTGTGGGTGGAAGCCACCCTTGCCCTGGGCGGTGTGTGGCTCTGACATGGCTGAGTGGAGCCAGGGCCCAGGCTGCCCCCTTCCAGGTGAGAACTTGGCCAGCATTGTGACCCTGTGGGGGAAGGTAGCCTTTCCCCAGGCCTCTGGGGTGGGGGGTCTCCAGGGTTCCAGGGACACTGCCTGATGTCCTCCAGTCATGATTTTATATAAAGAAAAGAACACTCAGGAACCACATAAAAACCCACACAACATCATTTCCTAGGGTGACGTGTCCAGGAAGTCACTCGATAAGACACTGCCAGCAGGAAGTGGGGGTGGGGTCACGTCCCAGCTTCTGAGACAGGCTCTGTGGGGCTGCAGCAAGGGGTGTGGCCCCCGAAAGGAGTAAGGGTGGCAGCACTGGTCTCGCTGGACACGGAAGCCATGTCCACGTGGCCTTTCCTGCAGCACAGCCACCGGCCCTTGGCAGCCCACAGCAAGTGCTGAGAGATCCCAAATGTCCTGCTCCTTCTCTGAGTCGGCTCTTCCCACCTCCGTCAGTGGCACACAGGAGGGGCACGAGGGGGCTGTAGTAGCTGTGCCACGTGGTCCTCTGCACATCGGCCTGGACGTCACACAAGACACATCTACTGGCTCTGTGGCCAGGGCGGGGTGCCTGTCCCACCCTCAGCACCCTGGGACTATCCCAGGGCAACCACTGGCCACTCTTCTGTGGCGAGTGCCAGGCTGACCCGCAGGGCTGTGTTCCAGCTGTTAATTATCTACTGATCTATAGGAAGATCATTCTGTCCCTCTGTCTTTCTGTTGACCTGTGGAGGGGTCTGCACGTGGCTGAACAGCATCTGGCCTCGTCGGGACTGGGCCAGGCTGGGCTTAGACATGGCCGGGCTCCACACACAGAAGCTGCTGTTGGCACAGCATGACCAGCTTGGGGACACCGTGGGAGCACAGGGCGGGGCACAGGGCAGGGCCCCAGTGGACACGGCGCTTTGTGTCCAGGTGCCCAGGACGCCACCTCCACCCTGAGCATGCACCCCTGGCGCCAACACTGCCCACACATGGTGTCCACTTTGAGGTTTCCACGTGTGCCTCAGCTGAAGATGGAGCCCTCCCTAGTCCCTCCAGAACCTCCGTGGGGCAGGACCCCACTGTCCCCAAGTACAAACCTATTCCCGTCCCACCCTCAGGTCCTCCTAGGTGTAGGCTCCGCCTCCCCAGGTCCACCTCACCTGTGCACCTGCCCCGCCCCTCACTTCCCAGCTAGTGTGTACTTTCCTGCTGACACCCCTCTGGGAAAAGTCCCTGGCCTCCCAACCCCCATCTCCAGGCGCCCTCTTCTGCCCTCCACGGAGCTTCCCACCCTGGCTTCTGCACACTCCACGCCCTCCCTGCTCCTCATGGACTGTGGGGCAGGAAGGCAAGAAAAACCAGGCTGGCCTGGCCCCAGGGACAGGCTCATCAAGGGCAGCTCGGAGTAGGACAAGCCAAAGAAGTGAGCTGATGACGCCCCACCCCCACCCCAGGACCCCGCCCCACCCCAGAATGCCTGTCCCCTCCCAGGACCCTGCCCTCTCTCAGGTTCCAGCCCCTCCCCTAGGACCCTCACACTCCTCCAACACCCCACCCCTCTTGCAGGACCCCACCCCTCTCCCAAGACCCTGTTCCCACCCCAGACTCGGCATCCCCCAGACTCTCCCTTGGTTGCGCCTGTGGTTGAGCTTGTCTTGAGCTCCTGCCATGCACAGCTCCTGGCCTGAGCCTCAGGGCCGGCTCCAGCCCTTGCAGACCGACCGGCCCTGTGGGTGGCCCATGGACAGGCGTGCCTTGAGGGATGGATGTTCCCACGTGGTGCCCACGGATGTTCCAACTGTGTGGGCCGCACCTGGGCCATCTGTGCCTGTGCAGCTGGCTGCAGTCCCAGTGCAGGCAGCCCCAGGACAAAGGGGGACAACTTAGCACTTCAGTGAAAGGAAGCTGTGGGGGACGCAGAGCAAACCTCCCTGCTCCTGGGTGGCTCCTGTGAACAAAAGAAGACTGGCTAAGGGAGGCACCGGGACCTGGCAGCCCCTACCGCACCCGCCATGGTCCCCGCCACCCACTCGGGGTGGGGGTGGGCGTGGCTGCGTCTCCGCCTGGGCAGACCTGACACCCCCCCCCGCCCCCAGCCTGGGTCCACCACCCGGTCTCAGCGTCCAGGCAGGGATGGGCGCCCACGCACTCTCCGCTCCTGTGCTGCGCTCTTGTGACTACAGAGGAAACAGAAGCTGCCTTCTGTGTCAGGACATCCACCACCGAGCTAGGAAAGTCTGGAAGACCCCTGTCCACGCTCACCTTCCAATGAACAGAGTGCCTGGTGGAGCCTTAGGAACCTGTGTCATTCCAAGGGTGGTCCCTGCCATCCCAGCGAGGTCCCTGGGCCTTGTTAAAATAGCTTCCCAAGACCCCATTGACCCAATCCCAGTCTCAGGAGTGGGCCTAGGAACCTGCGCTGCCCCCTGCGGCCACCATCCCTCCCACCGCGTGGAGTCTGGGTGTGGGTCAGAGGCAGGGCCTGGGGCCCAGGAGCTCCCTCCTGTGTCCTGGGGCCCACGCCCCTCCAGCAGGGCTCCCGTGCTGCACAGGGGGTCTGACTGTCCCCGGCTGTGGGCTGTGGGGAGGAGGAAAGAGGGGCTGGGCCACAGGTGCCCGGTCGACATCGGCGAGCACGTGGTCCCTCTCCTTCTGCCTGGTCCACTCCCAGCCTGCCCCTGTGTCTGTCCCCACCAGGGCTGCACAATCCCAGCCAGAGCACAGGCCGGGTGGGCTGTGGGGAGAGAGGGCCTCTGCTTCTGCAGAAAAAGCTGTGGCTTCGACATCCCCGTCAAGGGTCTTGCAATCAATGGCAGTTCATTGCAATGAGGACACTGAGGCAGGAAAGACAGGACCCCCCGGGATCCCAGGACCCACGAGAGAAAAGGCCCAGCCTCCACATTCCAGCCCGGAGCGCTGCCCGGTCTGGGCTGGGCTGGATCGAGCGGCTCTTTTTGTTTTCTTTAGTTTTGGGGGGCAGCTGGCCGGTGTGGGGATCTGAACGTTTGACCTTCAAATGACATTTTAAATCACTGTCTCATCTAGAGGGAAAGAGCATTAATACCAGGTGTGCCTATGTCACCAAAAAGAAAGGGGGGGCACAGCCAGGCCATGCACAGACGTGTGCGTGCTCACGGTGGCGTGTCCAGCAGGAGGGAGGCGGCCCACGACGTCCAGCGTGTCCTCCCGGGACTCTCGGTGCTGCGGGGAAGATGGTCACTAACAACACTTGGAGGCGGGATGGAATTCCTTTAAATGTAGTGCCGGCTTCGATCTGCAGTAATTTCAGTCAGAATTATTGTTTTGATACCATTTCCAAGATTATTTAGGACTTTTGTGTCTACTGATGGACTAACCCAGCTCTTTTCTGTAGTCTCATCACTGGATTTTGGTGTTAAGGTGATGCAGGTTTTTTTAAAACAGATTAGTTGTCACCTGGCCACAGGGTTGCGTGAACACCTGCGTTGCTGTGAATGTGGGTTCTTAGACAAGAAGGTTGAGCTGTGAATGCCAATTAATCTCAGCGTGCATGGGGGAACATAGAAAGATCTGAACACGTTTCCAAAAAAATGTTTCACATTTTTACAAAAAGATCACCATTGGTATCAGGGTGACCCAGGGTCATGCTAAAGCAAATTTCTCACTTGATACCAAGCAACTTGTAAGACTTGATGTGCAAAATCACACCTGCACTCGAAGGAGAACAGGTAAAGGGAAATTGGGGCTTTTACCCAATCCTCTTCAAAGAAATAATCAAGACCTAAAATGTCCACTGTGTGAAAAGTCACTGCATGACACCACACACAAGTCACAATCCTGATCGGATCCTGTCCTCCCTGTTTCTGGGTAATAGAATTGTGGTAATTTTTATTTTCTTCTGACCACTTTTACATATGTTCTACAACCCCACAGAGGGAGTTATTAATTTCATAATTAGAAGAGAAAAAAATCACAAGACTCGCAGAGCCATGCTGGCCCCAAGGAGGCCACCCTGGGCCCGGCAGCGTCCTGCAGCCCTTTGGGGATTCGAGGACCAGGAGGAGGACGGAGACTCGGAGCAGAGACCCCAGGGTCAAGCCTAGGTCTCTAGCAGCCTGCTCCTGTCCCCTCTCCCTGGTGTGGGCCACCCGCCTCGATGAGGTCCTGCCTTCCCCTGCCTGGCCTGGGACAAGCTGGTCCCCATCCCTCACACCTCAACACAACCCCAACCCACCCCCCACACTCACCGTTCAATCTTTCCCTCAGCCCCGCAGGCCTGGGCCCCTTGGAGACACCCCATCTCTGTCCCAACCATGCCCTTCCCAGACTGCCCCCACCCAGCAGTCCCCGTGTTTACCCAGAAGCCCCCGGGCACCTTCGCAGCCCATCGTGGGAGCGGCAGGCGCAGATTCCTGGAGGCGTGGATGATGGCGCGTGGATGACGGCGCGTGGCCTCCCTCCCCCCGCTTTGGGGATAAACACTGTATAATTAAGACCCCAAGTACTTTCCTCCAGTTTGTTCTGTTTATATTTATATAACCTTCAAAATAAAACTGGACTAAAGCTGTCTACGTGATTTAAATAATTTTCTCACTTAGCGTGGCAGCAATTGCATCACAAGTGTTTTCCCAAGTTACTGGAAGTTCTTCAAAAACACGACTTTTAATGGTTGCCAAATATGGCAGGATCTGGATTTGCTGGAACACGTTGAAATGTATCTGCATGATGTTTGAAACGTAGACATTGAAGTCCTTTTCGTATTTAATTTTTACCAATGAAAAAATGCTGTAGAAATGACCGTCTGGAGACCTTCTGTGTGGCTGTTGTTTACCTGTTTGCTCCTCTGTGTGGATCAGGGCTCAGCAAACTTACTCTGTAAAGAGCCCCACGGTGAATATTTTAGGCCTTGCGGGCCATCTGTGGTCTCTGACATGCCCTTCTTTATTTGTTTGTTTTTGCAATCCTTTAAAATGTAAGAACATCGTCAGCTCCTGCCCATATGAAAACAGGCGACAGGCGCGTTTCGACCACGTACAGTTCATCGTCCTAAAGGCAGCACTGCGAGGCGGGCCGCAGGTGAGAGGTGCGAAGGCTTCTGACGCACGCTGCCAGCTTCCTCTCCAAACAAAATACTCATTTATATTTCCACTAGGGGAATCTGAAAATGTATGTCTCTGAATATTTGCCAACATCGACCGCTATTATTTTAAGTGGGTTGCTAACTTCATAGGCAAAAACCAAGTATCTTGTATCTTTGGTTACCGCGATTCTGTTTCCACGTGAACGTAAAGTTCAGCGTCTTCCTCATCCCTGAAGGACCTGGACGTACTGAGGGTGCCAGTTTCCTGGTCACAATCATCACAGTGTTTTGTCAGGTTTTGTTTGTTTTGTTTCGTGTTTTTTGAAGTGTCAAAGGTTTTAATGTCTTCGTAATCAAATCTACTTTTAAATCTTCATGTTTCTTTCTTATTTTATGTTTCAAGCAGCGGTTTTCAAAGGCACACCTCAGAGCCCCTCAAGAACACACATTTGGGGGTGGGTCAGGAACACAGAGAGGGGCCTGAGCTCCCCCAAAGCTCCAAGCTCCCAGAGACAACAGAAACTCTCCTCTGTTTTTCAGAGCAAAGGGTTCCACAGTAAAAAACCAAAGCAAAACGGAAACATCCCGATCCAAAACATCATGTTTGTTTGTTATGGCTGCATTTTCTGCATTTAACCCTTACAGACACAGGGCCGAGAACTAAAAAAATCAGCCCTGACAGTGTCAGCTCAATTATGGTGCCTTGGGAGAACTGTGACAAGCCAGTAGTCATGTCCTGTGCCCTGGGAAATGTTATCATAAGACCATGACCATTTTAACTTAGAAGCAGACAGACTGGAACCAGAAGTGATAAAATGACCGAGATCGCTTCCTGTAACCCTCACCCTGGGTCCCTGCATGTAGCATGTAACCCAGCAACGGCCCTGACTCTATGCGTGTATTAGCCAATAGAAAGCTGATGTGAGGGTAAGAAGGACCGTCCTCTTCTCTCTCTCCTTTGATTCCTCTCCCTTTTTTTTTTTCTTTCTTTGGCAGCTGGCTGGGATCCAAACCCTTAGACCTTGGGTTCACAAGGTGGTACTCTAACCAACTGAGCTAACTGGCCAGCAGGTCCCTTCTTGTGATTATAAAGTGCTGAGCTCTGCGGGTCCCCTTTGGAGTGCATTTCTCAGGGCCACCTGGCCGAGGTGTTTCCCCCATTGCAATTCTTGTATTGACTCCATAAATTCTATGATTTTAGGTTCTGCCTCAGTTTCCCTTAGGTCAACAGGGCTCAGCTACAGGATGCCTGGAAATGCCAGAGAGTGCAGCCAGTCGGGCACCACCCACCCTAATTCCAGTTGCTCCCCAGGGCCTGCCCGAGCCTTTAGACCTGGAGGCCTTAGAGTGGCTGAGGCCAGGACTTGAAGGCCACAGGGAGGCCACCCAGGGCCCCTGGATAGCATCGAGAGTTTGGGCGCTATCTTGAGAGCAGCCAGGAGACTTTGGGTACAGTCAAGCAGGACGACGATTAGATTCTCGGAAGTGCAGAGATGCTCTGGGGACAGGGAGCCGTCGGGCTGGAGCGTGGCGCACGCCGCCTGGAAGTCTCACGCTGTTCACAGTCGCAACTCCTGCTGCGCAGGGTTAGGAGAAGACTTTTGTTTTTTTAAACATGATTTCTCATAAAAATCTACCTTCGACCAAACTTGAGAACAGGGGACTGTAAAATAAAATCCGGGTGTGAGTGGCCCCTTGGTCTACATCGCCCTAATTCTGGGCTTTATTTGACTTTTAAACGTTGCCTGTCTGGTGGGTGTGAAGAGAACGTCACTTGTGTTTCTCTCTTTCTCTCCTCGGTCACTGAGGTGGGCACTTTATGTTGATGGGACTTGCTTCCTCTTCCGCGGGTGGCTTCTCTCTCGTCACCCATCTCTAAAGAGTTCTCTAGAGGCTCTGGTTCTCTGCCCTCACCCCGAGCTTCTCTGTGGCTTCTTTCGGCCCGTCGGCGTTCAGTTACACCCTGACAGAGCTCTGGGGGCCTTTGCCGCCCTGCGGGTCCTGCTGTGTGTTGGGGGGAGGTGAAGACATCAAGGAAGCCCCTTCCAGGACAGACCAGCCAGCAGGCAAAGAGGGGCATCCACCTGGGTCTGCGGCGAGCACCAAGGCCCTGCCCTGAGGAGCACGCTTTATGCAGCTGTGCTGTCTAAAAACAAAGCCCCAAGCAGTGCAAACTCACTGGGACCGCGGAAGGGAACGAGCTTGGGACACACAGCTGCTGCTCTGGTGCCAGCGCCTGGACACCAGCTGGTTCAGACCCCGGAGCCAGCAGAGGCCGAGCTTGCGCCAGGTCGTCCCTGACCCGGCCTGCCACACGGTGGCGCTGCGGGTCTTTCCGGAAAGTTAATCCCCGTGGTTTTGTTCAGAGATGATTTCAAGTTGAAACCAGTTTGCACTCATTAAACCCTACAGAAGAAAAAATAACAATAAAGGTGAATAAAGATGGAAGAGTGAGGGCCAGTGAAACTAGGGAAAGACCGGTTCTGAATCTGGAACTTTACTCCCGCGTCACGTCACACATGCACTGGACAGCACGGAAAGATGCTGTAATCCGTCACCAGAGAAAACTGAAAGTTACGAAACAGCAGCAACGGCAGGATCCCTTTAAAGATTTTATTTAGAGAAACACACTCACACAGATGGTAAAACTGGTAGCGTGTACTGTTCTCTGGAGTGGGGGCCTGGGGATTCGTTTTCTTATGTTTGCATTTAAATGTGTGTAATTTTAACAAAACCACTATTCTCTGAATATCGTTGACCCCTGGGGGCAGGTCAGGAGGGCTCCCCAGAGGAGCCATCCCTTGCAGGGGTTGAGTGTCCCAAAGTGGGCCTTTTGGGGGAGGACAGATGTGGGGGCCGGGGTCCCTCCCCCAGGGCTCCCCATCCAGAGGATTTTATTGGGGGTGGTAAAGTTCCAGGC
>NW_007728632.1:20058-29949 GCF_000696425.1 Galeopterus variegatus | reverse complement strand
TCCTCAGAGGCCACAGCTAGGTCCCAGGCCACAGGGGCCATGGTGCCACCTGGAGGGCCTCAATTAACTCCTCTGAGGACCCTGTGTGTGTCCTTGGAGAGAGTGTGCCCAGGCCTGTGAGAAGGTCGTGGAAGTCATGCTCCTGGTGGGGCTTTACTGTGAGGATGCGGGGGTAGGGGACGCACAGTCCTCAGTCACCAGGGGCAGGGGCCTCAGGGCTGAGTCCTCACTAAAAATCTGTGGGTGCTCGGGGCTCCCTGGGACTCGGCTGTCCCCCAGTCCACCGGACTCATTTGGAGATAGGGTCTCGCAGATGTAATCAGTTAAAATGAGGTCATCAGTGTGGACCCTAATCCAACATGACACATGTCCTTATAAAAAGGGGGATTTGGACACGGATGCTGATGTGCACAGACGGAAGGGGACGTGGAGACACACAGGAGGGACACCATTCACTAGCCACGTGGAGAGGCCTGAGCCACCCATCCGTCACAGACTCAGGAGGAACCACCCTGCAGACGCACAACACCACACGCATCTGCTGTGTGAGCTGCCCGGTCTGAGGGACGTGGTTACGACACTAGGAGGCTCGTACAACCCCGCTCAGATGCCACCCTCACGGAGGGGCTCTCCCTGTTTAACATCACGCTTGCGTTCCCGCTGCTGTCTAGGCCTTGACCCCCTAAGGACAGGGGCCGCACTGTGCCCATCTGGGACCCCGGCTCTGTGTTCATGGCGTGAACGCACAAGCTTGGCTCAGACGCCGAGCCTGGCCCCCTCGAGCTGCCACCACAGTCGAGTTTCACATGGCAGCAGCCAGACAACCCACGCCTCACCCTCCCGGGCCTGATGTTGCCAAGTGCAAGAGCAGTGGAGACCGCAGCCCCGCACGCGGTGCTGGCTCCCAGCGGGGATGCGTCCGCTCCTCCAGCGTCCTCGGCCTGGGCCCGTGCTCTCCCCTTTGCGAGCTCCTTAGCTCCAGTGTGTCAGGTCGCAGCCACAGAGACAGGCCTTGCCAGATGCCAGTTCAGATCTGCAGACCCAGCCCCGTCCTGCACAGGGCACCCGCCTCTGTGGTGGCCCACCTGGGCCTCACGGGAACCCGCAGGTGTGCGCACACCCCACAGGATGTCATCTCCTGTGTGGGCCTGAAGGACGGCCCCTGCCCTCCAGGAGAGTCTCCACAGAGAATCTGAGCCTGGTCCCCATCAGCTGTGCAGAGCTCAGAAAACGACACCCCGGAGTGTGGCACCCTGGCCCACTGAGTGCTGTGAGCAGAAGACACTGGAAGGCCTCAGGAGCAAGTCTCTCTCTGCCCTTCTGCCCGCTTTCTCCCACTCCCCTCTCTCCCCAAGCCAGGCCAAGAAACCAGACTTCCTCCTCCCAGCAGGCACAGGAACCAAAACCCCGCCACTCTGACCCTTCCCTGCTCTTCTGTGCAGAGGCGGCCATAAAGCAATTCCCTCGCTACCTGTGTGACAGCAGGTCATGCGACCCTCGTTCCAGAGGGCACTGCCCGTGTCTGGTGGAAGGAGCGCAGCCCAGAGAGGCCGAGGAGAGCGCGAGCAGACGGGCCGCCGGCCCTCGGTCTGCGGCGCTGGGTCCCAGGCCTCGTCCGAACCCGTCCGCACACGCCTGTCCACTCTTCGGCACAGCCACGTGCAGACACGGGTGGTCTTCTCTGGTCTTTGGGTCTTTGTTTCTGAAGGCCCCTGCGTCACGTGACGTTTGATTAAGTAAATATGTTATGCTTTTCTCTTGCTAACCGTCTTGTTATAGGAGTGCTGGCCATGACCCCCGTGACGGGGAGGATGAGATCACACCTTCCCACCCCGTAGCTGCAGGAGCACGGCCAGCCCATCCGGAGCTGTCTATGCAGGGCACAGCCCTGGGGACAAACACCACAAAAGTCGGCTGGGTTGGTTCCCAGGGCAGGAAAGAAAACGTCGTCCTGGGGACACATGAGCAGGGCGTTTGAAATGCTGGTGGCAATCCTCCACTTCCCTGCCGCCCTGCAGGTCAGAGCTGTTATGACCACCCACCCACCTGAAGAGGAGGCTTGCGCTCGGGGAGGTTCCGCACCCTGCCCACCGCCACCCGCTGGGAGCTGGCACCCCAGGAGGACAGTCCCGCCCCCAGAGCGCAGCTGCCCCGCCTGCCGCCGGGCTGCACCCCCAGCCCTGCCTTGACCCCCAGCCCTGTGCCCTCCTGGGGGGCTGGGGAAAGGAGCTGGGCCACTCTTGCCTGTGCGGTGCTCAGATTCTTGTAGAGGACAAAGGCCAGAGCCCAGTGACCCGAGTCCTTCTAACCCAAGGCCCCAGACCCAACAAATGAGAGGCTCAGAGGGGCTCTGCACACACACGGGGTCCGAGCGTGTAGCACACGCACAATCAAAAGAGAAGCCTGCGGAAGCTCGACTTAGAAATAGTTCATTCTTTCACTCATGGAAGACTGAATCCCTGACCTAACCTCAGCTCTCACGTGGACATGTGATTTCAGTCCAGGTTTACTTGAGAGCAAGACCTTCATTAGCACTTTTTCCAGGTACAGGAACTCAGTGTCATCGTGGTGTTTTAGATTCTTTAGAGTCGACACTGCGTCCCGAGACGAGCGCCTTCCTGTCTTCCGCTCCCACTTTCCTCTTTCTCTCGCCTGTCATTTCGTCACCCTGGGTTCCTTCTGACCTGGGCCTTTCTGCTCCAGCAGGGGCAGGGGTGTTGCTGTAATTACATTAACTAGCTGCACAACCAGATGTTGACATTTAACCTGCTGAGACGGAGTGACAGCGGTGAAGATGCAGGGAGACTCGTGTGCTGGGGAGGGGCGCGGGTCAGAGCTGACCACCGCCCTGCCGCTAACTCAGGGAAAATCGCCTAACCCAGCCTCGCAAACACCCACCCGCCGCTAACCGGGGCAAACACGCAGAGATTTCTGTCCCTGAGTGCTAGCAGCCTGCAATGCCGCTCCCTAACGCCTGGTAGGGTGAATTTGCTGGGAAAGTTTCATGGGTCTGGGTGTTTTTTGCTGCATGAATCCAATGTGTTGGTTGTAAAACAAAAGTGAAAAGAAGGTCACTTCGGGGACTTGGTGTGTCCCCCAGCATGCCCTCTCCACCCCACCGTGTCCAGGAGGAGCTCGGCCTGCACGGGGCAGCTCAGAGCTGGCGGGTCTCCACTGGTGTCTGATGCACAACCTCCAGGAAGACGCTTCTACCTGCCTGTCTCACTTGCATAGATGGGACAATAACTCCCACTCCCTTGGACTGCCACGGGGTCCCGAGGCTGCACGAGCTGGATGGGAACCCTGGTCCCACATGTGGGGAGAGGCCCAACTCCCCTCGTGGCTTCTGTGACCTCTCAAACCTCAGGCCCTCAGAGCCCTGTCTCTGCCCACTGGGTCAGGTCTGCTTCACGGAGGCCCAGACCCCAAACCTGGGCCTCAATTTTCCCCAAGTCCAGAAGTGCGCACACGACATTGTGAGGGTCGGTGACCCTGCCAAAGTAGGGGACAGGTGAGCAGGGGGGTCTTCAGGGGAACGTGCCTGGGGTCGTGGGGCAGTGACTCCTGCAAAAGAGACGGGCCACGGTTCCCCCGGGTGCTCTGACGGCGACGCCAGGGCAGCAGACACGCCGCCTGGCCCTCCTAGCTGACTTCCTTCTGTTTTTTGATGGAAACATTAAAACAAAAAGTTGTAATTTCTGGACAGACAGGACTTTGCACGGTTTTGCTCCTCCTTGTTCTTTGGGAAGGGTACAGAGCGCGCCGCAACGCCTCGCCTGAGAACCCCAGGCGGTGGCCGCCCGTGCCGACTCCACCTGCATCTCACGACGGGCAAAACCCCCGTGAAGCCACAGAGCCTCGCAGGCGGCCCAGCCTCCCCACCAAGAGGGAAATGAACGTGCCAGGCGCTGGGCTGACCGTCCTGCTCACTCCAGCCCATTGTCGGGAGCAGAGCTGCTCCCTCCCGGCCTCCACTGCTCGTCCCTCCTGGCGCCTCGGTTCTGTGTCCCATCCAAGCCCCGGGAACAGCCCAGTAGCAAAGTGGGAGGATGATTCCCCAAACAGAGGAAACCCCGCCTTAGAGGTGCACACTCGCCAGCGTGAAGATGCTTCCGTGCACGCCACGTCCCACGCGGGGGCCTCCGGCACCCTGCAGCTGCGTCCCCTCTTCTACCGCGTCCCCTCCTCTGCCGCGTCCCCTCTGCAGCTGCCATACAGTCTGTACTGTTTGGGTCATCGATCGCCAGGCCTTCGTTCTCATGCATCCCCCATTTCTAGCTTCAGTGGCGTATGGGCCACGCCCGGTTTGGGGTGGGTCTGAATCAGTGTTTTCTTTCCCTGGAGCTCCTTGGGTGCCCCCCAGGAAGAGCAGGTAGAGCCCCCACTTCCACTTCTCCGGGGCGGCGTGGCTTTGCGTCTGCTGATCTGTGTCTGCTGTCCCTCCTGTGTCAGCGGGACGAGCACGGCACGTGTGTCTTTGAAAATCAGCAGCAAGGCCCTCACCCGCTCTGCTGAGTCTAACGCCTTCTGGCCCCATTTTCCTTAAGCTACTAGATTTTAGTCATTTATCCTGGAAGCCGCTCAGGTCCTTCTACTCAGAACAGACCTCTATGGCCCCACGTAGCAAGGAAGGGAAAAGAGACCGGGCCGTGGGGCTTCCGAACGGCCTGTCCCCGCACAGCCGCCCCCTCGGGCCTCCTGGAAGCCTGCAGGTGGCCCGACTGTGCACCTGTCCCAATTCCCCAGCACCTTCCCTGACGAACTTCAGCTCAGTGGCACCTTGTGTGAGGACAGTTAGTGTCAACTACACACGTTGTTAGTAGGATTAATTCTCCTTATATAATTCTACCTTCCCTATTTATTAAATAATGGTATCAGAAAAACCCATTCTCTTAGAATAGGCGTGAAAATGAAAGTAAATGCGATAGCATCGTAGAAAGCAGGACTCTCTCAACAGCACACAGCGGGCTCGACTCAGGCGCGCACGTCGGTCCAGTCCTCCCCTGGCGTGACGACGTGCTCTCTGCCTTCGGCGCGGCCACCGCGGGTGCCCTCGGCGGTACATCTGTGACTCGCCGTTCACCTTCCGGGAGGGGGACTCGGCAGGGGCAGCGGCAAGTGTCGCGGTGAGACGAAGCGGCTGCTCCACATCGGGGAGACCGCAGTGCTTTCCACGCAGTGTTTACACTTCTCCAGGGCTGGAAACTGCCACTGAGTGGGGCAGCGTCTCACTCCTTTCCTTGGAGTCACCACCAGAATCCTCAATGACTCCGTCTAGGAGGAGAATTTCTACATTGAGAGCTTTTGTCCCCTTTGGTAAAACCATTTAGAAATCTATTCTTAAAAACAAGAAAAAGCCTCCTGCGATGGTTAATTTTAGTGTCAACTTGACTGGGCCACAGGTGTCAGACATCTGGCCACACACTCTGGGTGTGTCTGTGAGGGTTTCTGATTGAGATTAACATTCGGATCAGTAGACTGAGTCAAGCAGGGGCTGTCCTGCTGGGTTTGATCGGTTGAAAACCTGAACGGACGAAAAGGCTGAGGAACAGGGTTGGCCTGCCTGGAGCTGGGACACGGGTCTTCCCTGCCCTTGAACTCCAACTGAGACACGGGCTCTCTCTGGGCCTCAAGCTTGCTGCATTCGGAATAGAACCTACACCATCAGCTTCTCTGGGTCTCAGGCCTTCGGACCTGGACCGAACTACACTGGGTCAGCTTTCAGCCTCCATAACCATGTGAGCCATTCCTTACAATAAATCTCTTTATACACTCATGTATGTATGCACACACACACATACACACACAGACACACATACATACACACATATACACACATACACACATATGCATACATACACACATGCAAACATACATGCACACATATGCACACAGACACACGTACATACACACAGAGACACACATATACACATACACACATACATACACATATACACACACACACATATACACAGACACACACAGACACACACACATATACACACATACACACATATGCATACATACACACATGCAAACATATATGCACACAGACACACGTACATACACACAGAGACACACATATACACATACACATATACACACACACACATATACACAGACACACACAGACACACACACATATACACAGACACACACACACACACACACACATATACACACACACACACATTCTATCGGTTCTTTTTCTCTGGAGAATCCTGGCTAATATTCCTCCCCTCCTTATCTATGTTCTTCCTACGGAATTGGAAGAAAACTTTGGAACTGGTTTCCTGGAAGCCCGGGAACGGGCTGGGAGCTACGGGCAGTGTGGCTCCAGCTGGACCCTCTGAGACTCAGCTTCCTCACCCGTAAAGCAGAGAGAACCACAGTGGTGAAGATTAACTGGAACGATGCCACAAACGGCTCAGCAAGAGCACGTGGAATGTCCTGAACAACCTTAAGGCCACAACCGTTGTTCAGCCAAGGAGCCTCGGGTCGCCCCATCGGCAGGGAACGCCTCCAGGAAGGTGCTCCAAGCCCATCCCATTCATGAGCCCCTGGGGTGCTCAGTCCCATCAGCCACAGACACCCAAGTCTGCCCTCCTCCTAATGAAGCCCATATCCCCTACAGCCCCAGATCTCTGGCTCTGTCTGAGAAGCAGCCCCGACGCCCCAGGCTCGTCCAGTCCCCTCTCTATGCAGGATTCTTCCAGGTGTCCCAGCCCCACCATAGGTGGGGGGGAGGGGTGCCACTGGTTCTGCCCAGTGAGCTATGGGCAGAGGGACCGGGGGTCACTGCTGGGCCCACGCAGCCCCCACTCCTGCTCTGGTGACCTGGAGACCACAGCCCAGGGTGAGTGTGGGGAGGTACACGGGTCTGCGTCCAATAACAACACTGCTGTTTAAGGCATGAACTGCCAGAAGCTGGCTGTTACTGCAGCGCCGTCCCCTGGCCTGGGGTTAAGCCCCCAGGATGCCCAATGCTCATCTCCACTGCTGGACCTCCTGCCTTTTAAGTACCCTCCACTTCCTGGCCCAGCACATGAGCCCTCAGGAGGTGCCTCCTGGCCGCTGGCGCCCGCCCAGTGCTGGGCTTGTAGCCAGATATACATCAGTTGAATAAATGAGTAAAAGGATGTAGGCTGCACACACCACAGTCTGGCGTTGCCTCTAACCTGCAGGCAGGCCCCACAGTGGTGGTGAAGGCCCAGGTGGCTGTCCCGAGTCTGGAAGCATCCTTGTGTCTGGACAGCATGCTGCACATTTGCTGCTTCTGCACAAGCTCTCACAACTGAGGGGGCAGCTCCAGGGGGCAGCATCTGTCCTAGGACCCAGGTCCTGGGCTGGGGCAGGCTGTCCCATCCTGGTCCCAGGCAATGGCTCAGGGAGGAATTGGCTCCCACTCGGGACAATCCAGCAGGGTTGTGGCTGGAGGCTGTGGAACAGCTGGGAAGCAGCCCCTGCACAGGGCTGGGGAGGTGCATGGGAGGTGTTTCTCCCAGAGCAAGGGCACCATACCCTATAACTGTGTCCTCATCTCTCCATTAGAGTCTGAGCCCCTTGGCAGAGTGTCCTCAGCACTGCCGAGGCATCAGCGGTGGACGCTGTGTAACTCAGAAACAAATGAGAGAATGAACACCTGAACCTCAGCCCCCACCTACTGGTGACCGGGAAGCTAGAGCGTGGCCACAGGGCCTGGAAGGGGTGGACAGGGCTGTGTGTGTGTGTGGTGGGAGCTGGGGGATGCTCATAGAGTGGGTAGGGTCTCTGGGGCTGCAGACCAGCTGCAGTGCAGAGGCCTGGAGCAACCTCTTCCTGCTGTGCATGGAGCTGACCTGGAGAGCTCTGTAGCCCGGCATGGACCCCAGGGCCACTGCAGTCCAACTGGAATGAGCAGGATGGAGACAGGAGGACGTGCCCAAGCCCACCCCACAGCAGGATGTGGTGAGGCAGTGCCTGCTCAGATCCATACTCTGTCCATCCCCCTTACGAACCACATGCTCCGGGATGCTGGTGGTGTCTGGCTGTCCTGAGGCTTAGAGCTGTGACCAGCACAGCAGGTGTCGGTACATGTTTGCAGAGCTGACTCTAACTGAAAAGACTGAGGAAATTATATCTTATAAATTTCCTTCCTATACCACAGGGGATGGGGACTGACATCTTTGATCTGCACTTTGAAGCCTCCTGCACTGTTGGTGGGACTGTAAATTAGTGCAGCCATTATGGAAAACAGTATGGAGGTTCCTCAAGCACCTGCAGATAGATCCACCACACGACCCAGCAATCCCGCTTCTAGGTATACACCCAAAGGAACGGAAATCATCATGTTGAAGGGACACCTGCCCTCCCATGTTCATCGCAGCTCTACTTACAATAGTCAGGAGTTGGAGCCAACCTACATGTCCATCGACAGATGACTGGATAAGGAAAAGGTGGTACATAGGCACAATGGAACACTGCTCAGGCATAAAAAGGAATGAAATTCTACCACTTACAGCAACACGGATGAACTTAGAGAAAATCAGGTGAAGTGAAATAAGCCAGACACAGAAAGAGAAATGCTGCATGTCCTCACTCTTAAGTGGGAGCTAAAAAATAAACCAATGAAAAAAAGAAATAAAGATACAACAGTCACAATAATATGCTGAACTTTCAAAAGGAAAGAACAGAACTGAGGTCACCAGAGGTGGGAAAGCGGGAGAGGGAGGGGGGTTAGCGAGAAATTGGTGAAAGGCCACAAAATGTGTCGTCATTACATTGTGTGCTGTTGACTGTACCAGTGATCCTGAGCCTCACATACTGCACACAGGTATTGATAGTCAATGCCGTACCCCACGCATATGTACAATGAATCATGTTTCAAGAAAAGAAAAAGAAAAGAAATTCGTCTGAAGTCCCCGGCCCCCCGCTGACACCCTTGTGTGGTGAGTCGTTTCACCGCACACGTGTTCAAAGCTGCCGCAGGAGGGAGGGTCTGGCTGGGAGGTGGGGGCAGCCTTGGGGTCTGCAGGTGATGACCGAGTAGCAGAAGAGAAGAGCCCGGTGGTCATCCGTCCAGACGCACCGGGGGCCAGGAAGAGATGGGGAGTGGGGCTCAAAAGCAGGAGAGCAGGGAAGGGGGTGTAAGAAAGGAGAAACCCCCTGGAGGACCGGCCTCCTGAAGCCCTCCGGGGCAGGCTGGTGACGTTGGAGGGGGCAGGGCCAGCTGAGGACACCAGACACCGGACGCCCTCGGGGCAGCCTGAGCTGCGATCCCTGTCAGGGGACCCCGGCCTTTCTGTGCTGGCGTCCTGGGAGTGGAGAGGCCACAGCAGCAGGACACCTGTCAGGAAGAATTGAGACAGAATTTGAAAGAGCAGAACCCAGGAGGCTGGTGTCCTGTCTGACTCGCCTCCTGGCTGCGTCCTTCCCTGTACTCGGTGATTCCACAACCGCGAGTCGCAGGAAACCGACAGGTGCTGACGGTTCCTGTTCACACGACA
Organism: Galeopterus variegatus; assembly: GCF_000696425.1. Lineage (NCBI taxonomy): Eukaryota > Metazoa > Chordata > Mammalia > Dermoptera > Cynocephalidae > Galeopterus > Galeopterus variegatus. Next base: position 20,464 of record NW_007728632.1, on the reverse strand, counting down.
CAGGAGCTGTGTCTGGTGACAGGCGCTGTGCGCAGGGACCGCTTATCTTTTAATAAATTATTTCAGCGTTCCCGATTGGATCCTCTTTTAAACCAATTTTTAATTCTTATAGTTCCCTCATTTATCCATGAGTTAAGTAGAACCTTCGAGTCTTTCCACTTTTTTAAAAACGTATCTTTTCTTCCAGCTCCTCCCCGCACAGTTCTGGACAAATTAGAAAGAAGACAGGGCAGTAGCACATGGGGCCAGAGCGACACGCTGCGTTACAGGGTGCGGCTTTACAGCCAGAGCCGGTGGGCTTCTGACACCAAACCCCGCATCCACAGACTCTCCTGCCACTGACGCCAGCGCAGGCCCGGCCGCCTCCGGGAGGAGGAGCGGGGAGTTTACGTCCCCTGGAGACAGG
>NW_007728632.1:15508-19500 GCF_000696425.1 Galeopterus variegatus | reverse complement strand
CAGCCCCCCCTGCCACTGACGCCAGCGCAGGCCCGGCCGCCTCCGGGAGGAGGAGCTGGGAGTTTACGTCCCCTGGAGACAGGTCCCTCCCGCGGCAGAGCGCACAGAGCTGCCATGAGCATCCTCTGAACGTGCCTGCCAGCCCAGCCCCTCCTTCCCCAGAGAAAGTGGGAGGAGGCGGACAGAGGTCGGGGTCGGCGCTGAGCAGCCTCGGAGTGGGAGGAAGGGTCCCCTGCAGACGCACGCGGCACCAGCACTCGAGGGGAAGGGAGGGTGGACGGCCACCTATGGTGGAGGGGTCCTTCCATCACTGTCAGACTGAGAACAGGGAGGCCGCTGGCCTTTAGTGGGGGCTCAGGGTCTGCTAAACACCCTCCCAAAATGCCACCAGGGCCTCTTGAGAAACACTGGGACGATCACGTGCAGGGATCTGCAGGGAAACCCAGTTCTCAGGCACTCGGAGAGCAGAAGGACGACCAACCATAAAACCGCATGGAGCCGACTCCCTCCGACCTCCCGCCGCACATTCCTGAAGCAAGAGCCACCAGGCGCCCTCACCCCACATGGTCTCCCCGGGGACACTGTGACTCAGGCAAAGGCCAGTGGGGACCCCAGCGCCGGTGGGTTAACAGAGACCTGGGTTCAGAGCGTGCGCCGTGCGCTCACGACCTACACACACTGGGGCCTGGGGTGGCCGTGTCACCTCCACATCTGCTTCCTCGTGAGGACAAATGTGGGGATATTGTTCCTGCAACGACACCAGGCTTTGAAAGATGCACCAACTGTGCACTGCGCCCTAACGCGTGATGACCTGCACGCTCTGTACAGATGCTGCTGTCACCGTTTCCTTCATGGTTGAAGCTCAAGCCTGCTTCACGTGGTGACCACAAGTTTTCACGGGCCAGTCAAGCGTCACTGCTCATCCTCGTTATAAACTGCATCTGAACACCCCAACACCGCTCCTCCCGAGGGAAGGACCACCGCCCTGGGATTAGCCTCTGGCTCCCCGATTCCTGCCAGACGGAAGAGAATCGTCCAAATTCACCATCGTCCTCGGACCCAGAAGAGCGGACGGCACCAGTGGAGGCCGTGTGGACCCCCCCAAGGCCCCTCGAATCCTGCCTCCAGGGGGGCCCGTCGAAGCCCCCGTGCCAGCTGCGAAGGGACCAGCACACACTCGAGCCTCTCACATCAGCCAAAGGGCAGGAACGGGAGCAGACAGACAGACAGCGTGCCTGGAGCAAGCCCCCGGCTGAGAGCCCCTCCTGTGTGAGGTGGGGCACCCGCGCCAGACCCCTGCCACACTCTGTCCCTGTGAACTCTTGCTCCCAAAGAACCTCGACTCGTAAGATGAGCAATAAAAAGAAGGACGGGCTCTCAGAGGACCTTCCCGATCCCTCAGCTTCCTCCCAGAGCCGGGGGCTCCGTCAGCAGCGCAGGGCTCGTGGCCGAGCAGGGCGTGGGGGACAGACGAGGGGAATCCAACAAGCCCTCGACCGGGGCGAGGACCCGGGACGTCTCGTGTCAGTTGGAAACTTTCAGCCATTATCCCTTCAAGGATCGACCCTGCCTAGACCTCCAGTCACCCACGTGTGACATCTCCCCACCGTGTGCGCCGTGTCTCTTCCCATCCGTATTCGTCTGCTGGAGCCGCCACAACAAAACAGCACAGGCTGGGGGATTAAATGACGGATTCATTTCTCACCCTTCGGGGGCTGGAAGTCTGAGATCCAGGTGCGGCAGGGCTGGTTCCTGGGGAGGCCTCTCCTCGGGGCTTGCAGACAGCTGGATGCTCCATGAACGATGTCACGCCCAACTCTTTGTCCTATGGAGGTGGCGATGATGAGACCGGTACGAGCAACCAGAAAACGGCCACACGATTTACAAACCGCTTCTGCGCTGTTGTATTAATTATCGCTACCCAGCAACGTTTTGTTTCCTCCCTTCTTCTGGGACAATTCTGTCCTTAATGGGCCACCAGAGCTAATTATCATGCTGCGGGTTGTTCTCAGCTGCTCCCAGGGGTTCTGGTCCCAACGCCACCTGCCACCTACAAACCGCCTGGCACAGGAGGGCGATGCCGTCAGAACTGACTTCTCAGTGCACCCGAGACCCTCGGGAAGACGTCCCCATCATTCCCATGTCCCACTTTGCTCAGCACCTGAGGAGGTCCAAGGCCACAGGCCAGCCCCCACGTCCCCATGTCCCCACCCAGCACCTGGATGGAGATTCTGGGTCCCAGTTCGCTCCTGTCTCCCCAGCTCATTCCCCCGAGCCCCCACGCCAGCCATTCTTTGACCCCATCACAACCCCCAATCCATTGACCCTACAACTGTCCAACTGCCCCACGCCCTCACAGGCCCCGGTCTGGCGAGCCCAGTGGACACGCCGGTGCACACGGAGCAGGACCTCAGTGGCGCGGTGAGTCCTCTCTGGCCATGGATACGGGCTCTCCGCGGCCCTCAGACCACCGCCGCCAGCCTCCCCCCGAGTGCCGCCCCGCCACGCACACCCACAGAGCGGCTGAAATGGGAGACAGACACCCCACACGCTGACCGGCAGGCGGAGCAACCGGAACCGCCAGGCTTTGTCGGTGGGACGTGGAGTGGCGCGTCCGTGTGGACGTGGTCTGGTAGCTTCCCAGTAAACTAAACACACGCCTGCTGCTGCAGCCCAGCAGCTCCACTCCTGAGGTTTCTCCCAAGAGGAAAGAGCACAGCTTCATGCAAAGATTTATAGAACAACGTTTACAGCAGTTTCATCCGTGATAGATGAGACTGGAAACAGCCCACATGTTCATGAAAAACAGGAGGACGGACAAAATGTGGTTTATGCACACAACAGACACCACAGTTTAAAAAATGAGCTGCTGGTGCAAACAACAGCATAGGTGACTCTCAGATATTACGTTAAACGTTATGTGCTTTTTTGAAGGTTGTATCATCAATTACCCCAAAACTTTGTGGCTTAAAACAACATACATTTATTATCTCACACAGTTTCTGTGAGTCAGGAGTTTGGCATCAGCTTGATTGCTGGTTCTATTTCAGTGTGTCATGGGGTGGCAGTTAGATGTCAGCCGTGGCTGAAGCCGTCTGCCGCCGTGGCCAGGGCTGCGGGATCTGCTCCAGGGGCTGTGGGTGGGAGGCCACGGCCCCTCTTCACAGAGGCCTCTCCCCAGGGCTGCTTGAGCGTCCTCCACAGCAAGCGATCCAGGAAGAGCAGAGAGGGAGCCACGAAAGCCTTCGTGACTTTGGCTCTGAAGTCACATGTTGTCACTTCCATGTGGTTATGGCGGCGGGCCCCATTCGTTGTGGGAGGGTCTCTGGGGGCGTGAATTCTGAGGCGGGTCACCGTGGTGGCTGCTGCAAGTGGACACTGTGTGGATCCATGGCACAGAGCTCAGGAGCAGCACAACTAGCCCGAGGTGGCAGGGTTGACAGGAGCAGTTACTCCAGAGCCGGGGTTCCAACTGGGGTGACACAGAGAGCTTTCTGCAGGGGTAGGGGTGCAGGGGTCTGTGTGCGATGGTGCAGGTGAGCACGCGTGTCATGCACGTGTCATCACTGAGCTCCAGCTCTGACTGGTGCGCTTTCCTGTCCGTACATTACTTATCCCTCAACTGAAACAGAAACTGGAACACACAGTGTGGCAGACTCTGTGACAAGTCCACAGGAAGGGCCCTGGGGAGCCCCAGACCGGCGGCTTTTAGCGAGAATGAGGAAGGTTTATTTGCCCTGTCTCCAGAGCTCGAGGGACCCTCCCAGCCGATGGTACTGGGGACACCCCATAGCTCCCAGGTCCTCCCCGCCACACCCCCCACCGTTCCAGTTCTACCAACATCTGACCACCCTGAATGCAGTGGATTGAATTATGTCCCCCAAAACTCCCTGAAGCTTGAATTGTGTCCCCAAGTTTTATGTATTAGAAACTTGGCCCCATGGGCCGGCCTGGTGGCGCACTGCTACAGTGCGCCGCTTGGGAGCACGGCG
>NW_007728632.1:8331-14110 GCF_000696425.1 Galeopterus variegatus | reverse complement strand
TGGATTGTAGGACCATGCAGTAGTGAGTGGATTAAAGATGGTGGTCAGGGGTGTGGTTCTGAGGGCTTTAAAAGAAGAGGGGAGTCTGTCTTGCTCGCTCTCTCTCTCTGCTTCCACCATCTTGCAGTGTGAGCCCCTAGGTCACTATTGCCACCACCAGATGGACTTCGGACTTCTCAGCCTCAGAAACTGTAGGTAATAAATTTTGTTTTCTTTATAAATCACCCAGTTCAGTGTATTTTGTTATAAGCAACACAAACGGACTAATACACTGAACTTTCTGGAATTCCAGACCCACAAAAACATGAGTAACATGAGATGGTAAAAGCCACAGAGCTTTCAGGTAAGCTGAGAGACCAACAGTCGCACCCCCTCTGTCCTCTCCTCCTTTGTCCCTGGCTTCAGTCACTCACCTCTGACTGGCCACAGCTTGGGGTCCAAGTGTATTTATGGAACATTCTGCTGTGAGAAAAGTCATGGTGACTGTTCTGAATGCAGTTGAAACGTGTCACAACGCCTGTAGGTGCGGACCTCTGAATCGCAGTTGGGGAGGTCAGGGACAGCGATCCTGTCTGGTCTGGAGGCCTGAGAGGCCCCAGGAGAAAAAGGGAGGCATCTGTCTGCAAGCAAATGTCCCTGACTGCAGGACAGGACACTGCTGGGCCTCACCTCTGCCACTTACCTGCTCTTACTTCAAAGTCAACGTGCTCAGGAAGCAGGAGCACAGTGCAGCACCAGCAGTTCCCCCTGGACTGCCCGCCTCCAGCAAGAAAGTGCCCATCAGGGATACCCTCAGCCCGGAGCAGAGAGGTCAGCAGAGACCATGCACGGGCAGGGCCGGCCTGCAGCACATGGCTCCCAGCATGTCCTCCCAACGCACCCCACCCACTCGCTGTCATGCCTACAGAGGAGCTGCCAGGACAGCGGGCAGGGCCGTGCAGGCTGCAGTCACCTACCCAGTGCTGGACGAGCTCACCAAGGTGAGGGCCTGAGGGTCCTGGGGCCACCACGACAAGTCACCACTGACCTGGTGGCTTAAAACAACAGGAATTTATTCTCTCAGTTCTGGGGCCAGAAGCCAGGCATAAAGATACCAGCGGGGCTGTGCTCCCTCCGAAGGCTCCAGGGGAGGATGGCTCCTGCCGCTTCCAGCCTCTGTGGCTCCAGGTGTTCCTGGGCTCATGGTTGCTTCCATGGTCACACAGCCTGGTCTCCTCTGTCTGTGTCTAATCTCCCTCTGCCTCTCATCTAAAGACACTTGTGATGCATTTAGGACCAACCAGTTAATCCAGAATAATCTCCTTATGTCAAGATATTTAACTTAATCACACCTACAAGGACCTTTTTCCTACATGGGAACTTCAAAAAGTTCATAGAAAGATTCATACCATCTTTTAATTCTATTTTTCCACGAACTTTTTGAAGCAGCCTCGTGTTTGGAGAGAGGTCACAGACACAGATTCCTTCTGGGTCAGGATGGGGACATCTCGTTGGCAGTGTCCAGCCTCCCACAGGGGGATGTGCAGGGTCCAGAAGAGCTGGGCTGGTCCACTCGGCTGCAAACAGCAGAAAGACCACTCTGCCCCGTGTTTGTGGTGCTGGAATGTATGGACTCAGGTGGCATCAGATTTTTCGGGGAAGCTGGAAAACAAGGCTCTTATACTAAGGGGAGGCAAGACACAGAGACTAGCCAAGGCCCAAGCCCAGGAGCACACTGGCTGGGGTCCTAGCACAGCCGCTGGAACCTAGGAGCCCCCAGAGACCCAGTGCTTCCCCCCGAATGGATTGTGCCACACACTTAATTCTTGCTGTCTACGGTGGGCCTCATGCCCAAGAGGCCCGGGCCATGCGGGAGCCCTTGGCGGTGGGAGGCCCGGGTGGGGGCTTCCTAGCCCATGTGTGTGTGGAGCCCAGACCTCAGTGCCACACCAGGACACAGGTAGGGGTAAGTCATGGACGACACAGCATCTCTCAGCGTAAGGAGTAGAAGCCCGAGGATATGAAGACTTGGGAATCCTCTGACCCGCAGGACCCCAGCCTTGCAGGGGAGGAGCCCAGGATCAGGATGGCTGGTGAGCAGAGAGGTCCCCCCGGGAGCTGCCCTGGCTTGTCACCTGCCAGGTCAACTCCCTGGCTGGCTGGGCTCAGCCTTCACAGGAGCTGGAGACCATGTGTCCCAATTCTGCCCACCCACAGGGTCAGGGGGTCCTGAGTGGTGGGGTCCAGTTAGCCCTGCTCGGTAGCCGTCCCTGGTGCTGGGGATGCTTGCGCTGCAAGTGCCCCCAAAACCAGGAGAGGCGTTAGATGCAAGAAAGCAAAACAGTGAAAACTGTCCCCTGTGCACATCCCGGCGCCAGTGGGGTCCCCACAGATGGAGGAAGCCACAGCTAGGGTAGTGCTCTCGACTAATGGGCCTGATCTGTAGTCCTCATGTGACGGGTTTCTAGTGTTCATGATCACTCAGGAATGACGTTCTTAAAACACGTGCCCCTGCCTCCTCTCTCGGTGCCACCGTGGGCAGGACAGGGTGACAGCACCAGAATGGCCACCTGGAGGCCGTGGGCATTTTTTAAAAGCCCACAGGTATGTGAGCCGGGTGACCTAAGACTGCAGTCGGCCCCCATCACAACGGACACGGGACAATGGGCATCCTGATGCTCTGGTGGAGCCCCAGCCGCTCTGAAGAGCGCCAGCTCTGACGTGGCTCTTTTACCACGTTCACCATGTTTCTAAACCACAGGTCACTCTTTAATTGTGTTTTCAACTCTTGTATTATTTCTGTATATTAGTGAAACATAATAGAAAAAGTGTAAGTTCCAGGCCATAAAAAATACTTAAATAACTGTAGAGAGATGCCACGTTCGTGTGAATGGAAATAGTCAATTTTGTAAAGTGTCAATTCTATAAATTCACTATAATCCTCATCAAGATGCCAACAGAATCAGAGTTCTAAAATGCACAAAGAAGAATAAACTACAAAAGTAACCAAGAAATATGTGACAAAAACAAAAGAAAACGGGAAAGGTGAGGGAGATGTTCCCTGCCAAGTATTAAGGAATGTGATCAAACGATAGCCCAGAAAACAGTGAAGTGTTGGCACAGAAAGTCAACAGAGCGGACCCGTGCACGTGGAAGACCTTGGCGTGTGACCTGTGAACCGCCCGAACCCATGGAGGACGGCGCACAGACAAATCAGCGTCGGCCTGCTGAGTCCAAAGAAATCCGAGGCCCGGAGCAAGCGCGTTCGAACGCTCTGAACACACAGCACTCACTTCTGTGAAAGCACCGAACGCTAATGCCCAGGAACTCGTCCTCTCGTTGGGGCGGTGAGAAAGCCAGCAGCTCCGGGTGGCCGTGTGCACGTCCCAGCAGCACGACGACGCTTTCTCACAGAACTGACGCTGGAGAGATCATGGGATCAAACCAGCTCTTCTACACAGAGCCAACCACTGGTGTGCTGTTGAATCGGGGATCGGCATCCCGGGCAGGCTGACGACTGGGCTGAGCCCGGACGGCTGCTGTCCCACAGAGACTGGGCAGCATGAAGCACTGGCCCTGCTGGCCGGTACCATTACACCATGGGTCCAGGTGGGACCAGGCCAGGCACTGACTCAGCAGCAGAAGCCTGAGCCATCTGCACCTTGGACTGGTGCCCATGTCCAGTGGAAAACCAGAGCCGGCCATGAGACCTGACCGGAGGATGGGCCTCCATGGAAAAGGCAGCTCATGGTGGCCAGAGCCCCAGGCTGTTGTCAAACAGAAAGGACCTCGTCCACCCACGCACCGTCCACCAACATCTGCAACAGGAAAGATTGGCATTTATTGGAAGACACCAACCAAGGAGAACAGGCCAGCTAATGCTGCACCTGAACTCCCTGAAGGCTCAGGATCCTACGCATGTATAGGGTAAATCTTGAGAGCAGGGGTCTGGAGGTTGTGCTGGATTCTGATTGGCTGTCAGTGCCATCAGCACAGTCTGACTGATGTCTTCCTTGGCTTCTCAGGGCCCGGATGGTACGTGCCTCAGAGCAAGGCCGCAGCTCCAGTTGTCTGGAAAACAACTCCACAGATGTAAATAATGTCGTCCTTCCCGTAACCAAGCTTCAAAATATCGAATAACCGTGGGAAGAGGGAACTCGGAGAAGCACACGCCGAGCTGGCCTTCGTGCTTATCTTGTACCTGCCAGACGCGCATGCTCCCGGTTCTGGGGACTGAGCCAGCAGGTTTGCTCTGCCACTTCCTGCAAGGCTGAGGCCCGCTCCAGAGCAGGGGAAAGGATCAGAGGATCAGTTATGGGGTTCTGCTGTTATAAAAACCCCCCCTGGGGCAGGCATAGCAGCTGCCCACCAGAGCCAGCAGGCTGGGTTAGCCTACTCCAGTCTGGCCCCTTTTCATGGAAAGACACATTCAAACACATCCACTGCCACCCAGCACTCCTGCAGCACCCCTCTCAGGACAAGGGAAGCTTTTCCTCCCTTGCTCCTTCCTTTCTCTTTTCTTCCTTTCTATTTTTTTTTTTTTTTCAGCCCAGATGCTAAAATTCACCAGACCACACTCCATCTCTGCACACCATTGGTTCCACATGGACACTGCTGCTTGTGTGCAGAGACCCCTGCCAGCTTCTCCCAGGTCACTGTGACTCCACTGCCTGTGAGGAGGACAGGCTGAGTGGGCAGCAAGCCACCTGTGCCTGCAGGCCAGCAGGGGACAGACACCTGGTGAGAAAAGCATCTGCTTCCAAAGCTCCAGGTCGCGGGACCCGGGGCCTCCAGGAACGAGGATGGGAGGCCACAGGGTAGTGGCCGGCCCTCCGTCGGGGGCCCCAGGAGCAAATTCTTACAACCAAGAAAGGACTCCTCTCTCCTCCCTGGGAAGCCCATGATTTTCTTCAGGCAGCTTGCACGGGCACCCTGTGGTGACAGTTCACCACACACCGCTAACCTCTAGGTCGTAGAAGGGTGAGAAGGACTCTGTACTTACGGGCACAAGATAGGACTTTCTCATTGCCACTAAAAGTCCCAGCAGGTGACTTCGGGATTTTGAATCAATGACTTTATCAATGACTTCGTAGGTCCCGAGCACTAGGCGTGGACACGGCCAACATTGGGGCCCAGTCGTTTTCATACAACTCACCACCGTATATAAATGCGAGCAGAGCGCACGGTTCTGAGGGAGTCCCCTCCCGCACAGACACCAGGGCCTGCACAGAGCAACGCACAGCTGCGTGGACAAGCACACGCGTGTGCTCACACCGGGGGCACGCACCAGCCCACTCACCTGCACACCTGGACGCCCCTCCTCAGCGGAGCACCTGAAGCCACCCCTGTGTCCCGACAGCCACCAAGGCTCGATCTCCCAGGAGCCAGAGAAGACCTGGGGTCTGTGGTTGGCAACAGGCTGCCATGAACCCCAAGGCTGGGGGTCTCTGCACTGCCTGGCCAACCTCCTCCATGTGTGACGAGGTCATCGAGAGGCATGTGGAATCCTAGGGCATGTGCGCTTACGGTTTGGACAGACAGGGACAGGTTACCCTTGTGGCGTCTGCAGCACGTACACCCTTAAAGTTTTGTCAGAATGAGCCTGTAAGCTCACACTGTGCCACGTGGTCAATGGCCAAGCTCTGTGTTAACATCCAGCGTTAATGAGTATTTCCTGATGGGGGTGACACGGGGCACCTCTCCACTAGATCAGGCGTGAGGCCCTGCTAGAGTTTCCCAAGACACTATTGCAGGAGCCGTTACGTGCTGACCCCAGCGCCATCAGTGGTCAGCTCAAAGT
>NW_007728632.1:5627-7316 GCF_000696425.1 Galeopterus variegatus | reverse complement strand
GACACTCAAGAGGCGTAACCAAAGGCACCTGGTGGGCTCGGGTGACTTCGAAGAAAACCTGCTGCGGGTTTCTGGAGACGTGGGTTTTCCCCTGAGTTTTCTCTGAGTCGTGGAAGCGAGTGGACACCGCTGCACGATGAAGCGGCGATTCCACGTGTGTGTGCGGTTAAAAGTGGACGCTGCCTTCTCTGCAGCCAGGACGTGACGGGAAGCCCAGCAACCGGTGACGGGTCTGCAGGATACTCGCGGCTCTGAGATGGCTTCTCTGCCTTGTGTGTCCGGTCAAAACAGAAAACAGAAATCCGGGCCACGGCGGCTCGGACATGCTCCTTGGTCCTCTGCCTGGAGTGACCGCAAATCCATCTCGCCGTTGACGCTGCGTAAGCACACTTGGGGGTGGGGAGGGGCTTTAGCAGCCGGTTTTTGAGGACCTCTGGGGGTTGTGTTCCGTGGGAAGTGAGGGCAAAGCCACGGACGGGATGTGCAGGCTGGGCCGCACACGTGAGTGTCTGCACCGAGTGTGTCCCCGTCAGCTGCCTGCCCTTTGACATGTGGGGGTCATGCGAGCTAAGAGAAAGCCCTGACTCAGAGCTCAGAAAACAGCACAAACGACTCAAACAGGAGGGCTTTCCCTGGGGCGTCTTCTGCGCACGGTGGTTTTAACATGAGCATTTAGGCTTCGTGAGTACATGCAAGTGGAACTGTTTTGTGACACTGCTGTGTTTTAAGGAAACTTTCATCACGTGTGACACTCAGATGTGCACAGCTTGATCTGTCATGCGAGCAAAGCTATGTGACCAGAACTGAGATCAAAACCAGGACACCAGCACCCTCCCGTGCAGCTGCCACCCAAGCCCACAGGGACACCGGCTGGACCAGGCACCAGCCGGCTTTGCCAGCCCCGCACTCCACACACAGGGGTCCATGCAGGACACCCGTCCTGTCCGGCCTCTTCTTCCCAAACTCCTGCTCCTGGGACTCACCTGCTGTCGTGCGCAGGTATGGTTTGCATGTCATCCTGGCCCTGCTGGGCACTGCCGTGATAGCGCACCACCGCCAATGCACCCACCCCGCCGTGAGGTCACGGCGTTGGGCGGCTCCGGCGGGGCTCTGCACGCCACTGCTGCGAGCGCCCGCGCTCCTGCCTTCCGTGAGTTCACGCACACGTTTCAGTGGGGCGCACGCTGCGGCTGGGTTGCTGGCCACTGAGTATTTGTATATTTGGCTTCATAAAAGTGAGGTTCCCGTGGCCGCAGAGCAACATGCGCTCCAAAAAGGATGGGAAACTGAAGAAAACAGTGCAGGAAAAGGAAGAAAGAAAAACAAGCTTCACCCACGAGCAACCAGGCTGGTGAGGAGCGGACGGGGGTGTAGAAGGTGGTGGAGTTTCCCTCAGCCACACCCTAAATGTCTGCCGCTTCCAGAAAATAAAGGAAAGCCGAGCGCCCCGCAGCTTCTGAGAAGGTGCCTCGCAGTGTGGGAAGAGCTCACAAGGCTGGAGACCATCGCTGGACTCGTGGACACAGTGGACACCGATGTGGACAACTGTCAACGCTGATTCTGGCAGGGGACCCTAGCAGCTTCAAAGCCCTGAGCAGGGGTCCCGGGGTCTCCTGGCTGCTGTTCACGGCGCTTCCTGGTGGGTGGGTGACTCTGGAGGCACCGTGCTATGTGGCACCACACAGCGGG
>NW_007728632.1:2502-4119 GCF_000696425.1 Galeopterus variegatus | reverse complement strand
AGAGTCTCTAATTCAGAGTCTTCAGTAACTCAATCTGGGCCCCTGTAATCCCTGACGGTGAAGTTTCAGCACAACTTACAGAGCTCATTTGTCACTGGAGAATCTGAGTCACTCACTTACAGATGTGAGTCCACCTGCTCTGAGTCAGGCACTGTCCTCAATACAGGACCAGGTCCTGCCACCAGGACATTGTAGCCAGGGAGGGACAGTCAGCAGGAGAGTGTGCAGGCCAGGACACAGCATCGTGTGCCAGGTGAGGACACAGTGTGCAGGAGAGGAGCCAGGCAGGGTCTCCCCACAGTGACCTGAGGAGTGGGCAGGACCCACAGATGCCCTGGGAAAGGCAGTGGGGGTGGACTCCCAGAGGGTAGGGCCGTGCCCCTGAGGACCTGCCAGGAGACCACGCAGCCAGCGTGGGGATTGGAAAGGGGCCCTCAGAGGAGGTGGGTTCTCAAGGGGACCTTGGAGGGGTCACAGGGTGGCAGGAGCAGGCTGCATAGGGCCTGGAGGGCCTCGAGAGGGTCTGGCTCTTCCCCTGGTAGGTTGGCAGAAGGGGCGCATCTGATGGTATTTGTCAGGATTCTCCAGACAAACAGGACCAATAGGACTGGGAGAGAAGGATGACAGACGGACAGATGGACAGACAGATGATAGAGGGTAGACAGACAGGCAGACAGTAGATAGAGGATAGGGAGAGAGGGAGGTGATGGGTGAGAGGCAGTGACAGACTGACTGAGTCATGGGGGCAGATCCCTCACGGATGGATTCATGCTCTCCCTGGGGGAGGGGGGATTAATGAGTGAGTTCTCGCTCTATCAGTTCCCACGAGAGCTCGTTGCTTAAAAAGACCCTGGCACCTCCCCTCTCTCTCTCGCTTCCTCGTGATCTGCTTGTACCCGCTGGCTGCTGCCACTTTCCGCCATGAGTAGAAGCAGCCTGAGGTCCGTGCCAGACGCAGCTGTCCTAGAATCGTGAGCCAAATAAACCTCTTTCCTTTATAAATTACACAGTCTTGGGTAATTCTGTTATAGCAACACAAAACAGACTAAAACAGAGAGAGAGAGAGAGAGAGAGAGACAGAGAGAGAGAGAGAGAGGTAGAAAGAGAGGGAGGGAGGTTCCATGAGGGAGTGGCTCACGCAGCTATGGAGGCTGAGGATCCCCACCATCAGCCGCCCGCGAGCTGGAGGCTGAGGAAGGCGGCTGCTGTAGCTCTGACGGTGTTCGTCCCAGTCTGCGGGCAGCAGAGACCCATGTCCCAGCTCACACAGCCGGGCAGAGAGCACGAATCCACCCTTCCTCAGCCCCCATGTTCCACTCAGGCCCTCCCCAGACGGGTGACGCCCGCCCCTTGGGAAGGGCCATCTGCTGGACTCACTGCGCAGATCCACGTGCTGACCTCTTCTGGAAACGCCCTCACAGACACACCCAGAAATCACGTCTAATCAGATGTGGGCATCCCATGGCCCTGCCAAGCTGACACCTGAGAACGGCAGGGGGCGCTGTTTCATGGCGCAGAGCCCGACCCCCATCACCGGCCCCACAACCGGATGCAGAAGGCCAGTGACGCCGCCGTCTGCATTTCTCACACACGGCTGGTCCCAGACAAGCCCCCAGA
>NW_007728632.1:0-1894 GCF_000696425.1 Galeopterus variegatus | reverse complement strand
CACTGGGTGCAGTGGGCGTGCCCATGTGGACCCTGCGGGTCAGCTGTGCGTCCCTCCTGCCGTCCTCTCAGCACTGTCATTCAGAGCCTGATGCCTTGTTCCTTGTGGCTCTCAGGAAAAAGGAGCAGCCGCAGTGTGTTACCAAAAAAGGGGTGCGTTCAGAGTCCCTGTGACATCAGAAATGCCATGTCTGGAGGAGCCGGGTCTGTTTGCAACATCAGCCTGTAAGCCAGGACGCCTCGTCAGGGCAGCAGCTAAAGCCAAATTTCCTGAGGCTCAACTCAGTCACTTGGGGGTATTTAGTGTCGAGCGGAACGTGGTACCTTAAAATAATCTTTATAGGGCCAGCCCGTGGGTCACTTGGGAGAGTGTGGTGCTGACAACACCAAGTCAAGGATCAAGATCCCCTTACCGGTCATCTTTAAAAAAAAAAAATCTTTATAGCTTGCTTCCTGCAAAGTACAGTCAAGTCCCGTTATTCATGACACTGTGTCCTGTAAAGTCACCACGAACACTGAGTCAGCAAATGCTGAGCCTTTGCTCCGGGGGAAACACAGGGTCAGGTCCCTGCAAGCCTCTGGTCACCGTTCCATCAACCAAACAACACGGAGCCTGGTGTCCGTGTGCTGCTGCTTAGACGCCTTACCTGACACGAAGTGTTGACTCTAACCCTGAACACGCGGCCAGCAGCGCCGTCCCTCACGCCTGGACGAAGATCATCCCGGACAAATCCTAACTAAGGGACATTTTCTGTACCCTGACCAGGTCTTCCCAAAACTGTTAAGGTCATCAAAAACCGAGAAAGTTTGAGAAACTGTCACAGTCAACAGGAACCTCAGGAGACGTGACGACTAAATGTCACATGGAATCCTGGATGGTGTCCTGGGACAGAAAAAGATATAGGGAGAAACTGAGGAAATCCGAATGAAGTGTGGACTTTAATTAATAATAATGCATCCATATTGGCTCGCTAACCACGCGCATGCCCTATGGCAATGCAAGAAGCCAACAACAGAGGGACCGGGAGTGGACAGGGGACCACTGTGGGGGCCTCGCCTACCTTCTGTAAACGTAAAGTTGTTCTGAAATTAAAAGTTTATCCCCCCCCCAAAAAAAGTGGATGGTTTGGGGAATATGTGACTCTTCCTAATGCCAAGGTCAGAGATCAACATGTCCCTATGACAAGGAGAGACTGTCCCTTTATAACTGGGCATCCCTCCCTTCTGACCAGCCTGAGAATGAGCCGCTGGAATCACAGGGTCATTCCACTGCCCTGGTGAGCTGGGGAAGTTGACATCCCTGTGGCTGTGTGGGCGTCACATGNGAGGAAGGCGGCTGCTGTAGCTCTGACGGTGTTCGTCCCAGTCTGCGGGCAGCAGAGACCCATGTCCCAGCTCACACAGCCGGGCAGAGAGCACGAATCCACCCTTCCTCAGCCCCCATGTTCCACTCAGGCCCTCCCCAGACGGGTGACGCCCGCCCCTTGGGAAGGGCCATCTGCTGGACTCACTGCGCAGATCCACGTGCTGACCTCTTCTGGAAACGCCCTCACAGACACACCCAGAAATCACGTCTAATCAGATGTGGGCATCCCATGGCCCTGCCAAGCTGACACGAAACTCACATCACACTTTCCTGTATTCTGAAAGAGAGTTCTGGCTGCTGTCTCGAGGACGTGCTGTTCGATGGGACGGGGCGGGAGCTAGAGACACTTTGGGAGGCTCCCGGGGTGACCCAGGCCGAAAGGCATCTGCTCCTAGCATCTGAGTCCTCACATGCACGGGGTGGCCGGCCTCCTGCCCTCCGTCCCTCCAGACACCTGCCCGCACAGATGTGAGGTGGGACTCTCCGAGGCAGGGGCTCGAGGCCCCTGCCACCACAGCCTGCCCCACTG
>NW_007728631.1:232914-291280 GCF_000696425.1 Galeopterus variegatus | reverse complement strand
CCTTCAAGCTTAGTGGTGCTAACAGCTAAATTGTTACTAGTCCCGAGTTCCTAAGTTACTAGAAAATCCCTTGTGGTTTTCCTACAACCACCAACACCTGTATAAAGACTCCCTAAATTAAACACTCAAAGTCATTCGATTTAGATAACAGAGTTTATCCTAATTTGAGTATACCATCTGTTTCCTGACATGATTCTGGTAATTGTTTCAGGTTTGGAACAACTGACTTTCCAACACCAGCAGTACATGCATGCGGAGTTACCAAGTAGTGAACTCGGGAGTATGGCCCCAGCACTGCCATATGAGATCTAAGCTAGACCCACTACATTTGAGTTTTCTAACATCTTCCTTCTATCTCTGTCATTCCAGATAAGAAAGCAAGTTTACCTCAGAGATTTGCCTATGACTTCTGGGAAAAAATCATTGGGGGTGGTGAGGGTGGCCAGATCACCAGGTGGCACACTTTTCTAACATCTTCCTTCTATCTCTGTCATTCCAGATAAGAAAGCAAGTTTACCTCAGAGACTTGCCTATGACTTCTGGGGAAAAATCATTGGGGGTGGTGAGGGTGGCCAGATCACCAGGTGGCACACATCACAGCCTTCTCCTCAGAAAATGTAACCAAAGAGAAAATTCCCTTCAGAGTAGTCTGACTATTCCAGTAACAAATTTCTGTGCCTCCAGCTGCTTCCTCGTATTTACTCATGGCCTCTTCTCTTCCACACAATTCTTTCCATAAACTAAGAGTCAAAAGAGTGGCACCATCTGGAACTCAGCAAGGTGAATCAGAAAGGTCTCTCAGGAAGGACTTGCAGAAGGAAACAAGGACGTTGTGGTTGGGACTAGGGTCTGTTCTTACTTTAGAATTCCCTGTGAGAGTCCTGAGAAGCAGATTTCGGGCTTATTGAAATGCATCCCTTTCATAGCAGTGTACAATGAAATGAATACAAATTACTTAATAAGTGGAAGATTTCTATTTTTAGAACAGTCCAAAACAATTGAGAGCTCAACAAACCTAAGAATAACATCTAAAGGACTGATGGTCAAAATGATGGCACAGCTGCTTCAAGGGCCGCACCTTGAAGATTAGCACGTACCCTCTGTGAACTAACACTGCAATACTTACAGATCCTTGTCTGCCTGGTGTGTTCTTTCTCATTTTGCTCTTCCTCAGAACTTTGAGGTGAAGACCATCTGGGCTGCAATGACTTACTGCACTTAAGTTTCCCAAGTTATTCCCAAAGTGCCTCACTGAGACCTCAATGTCTGTTCAGACCACACTGATGCACCCCAAAACTTAGGGTAGTAGAATTAGTGCTTCCAATGCCTTCTCTACAGACAAGTCAGATATAACACTTAAAATCATCTATAATTTCATTTCTACAAAGAGAAGAAAAATATACCTTAAAAACACACTTGGTTAAAGTTTTAGTTAGGCAAGATTGTAAGATTTAAGTATTGATGGTAAAGTTGTAAAACTTCATAAAATTACAAAATCTCTCCATCTAGTGCACATTTTGTTAATTTGTCTATGGAGTATAATATATACAACTATCTTGAGTGTAATGGATTATTTGATATTTGCATAGAATGTAAATCTACACCGAAGGTGATAGAGACGTAATTAGGTGAAATATTTTCTAAATATTTTATGTTCAGGTAAGACACAACTATAAATATAAAACAGCCACCTTTCAAGTAAAATTTTCATTTTTAAGCCCATAGTGGGCTTTGGATGTATATAGTACTAATTAATCAGAGTTTTTGATTCACAGTTTAATACTTTAACATAAAAATTACATGGTTTATTTTCCACAAATAGACATTCTTAAGAGATTAAGGAGGTCATACGAGCATTCCCATAGTTATCAAAAAGCTGTTTATTACTGTCGGGCTGGGTCACAGACCCTTCAAACCTGTTCTGTGCAGAAAGGGTCACGGATCCCTTATACGCAGACTGAGTCTCAAACCCCTCATATGTAAGCTGGGTCACAGACCCCTCACATGCAGGTCATGAGCTAGGTAGTTGGAAAAAGATCCTGGGAGCCGTTAGCAAGGTTGACATATCTTATTTATACTCAAGCTCAGCCCCAAGTGGATCTGAGCCATTGTCATTTATACTAGAATCAGATAACCAAGAAACACATGGGTGCAAGTCAGATAACTGAGGAACACCTGGGCACACATGCACAATTAACATATTTACAACAGACATGCTGAGTTATGCTCAGCCGGATAGATGAGGGAGCCTGACCAGTCTCCATTTTCCTCACAATTACTTTTCATAAAATATTGGAAGACAGAAAAATTCTATAATGTATTTAAGATGGCAAACAAAATTAACATTAAAATACTTTGAGATTTCAGTGGAGTTTTCTAATGCCAGTTGTGTTGAATAATCAACTGGTTTTGCAGAAATCTATTTCTATAAGGTCAATATATTTATACTTAGTGAATGCTTAATTACATATATTACATTCGTTCAACACTTTGAAACAAATATAATTTTTCTGCCTGAAAATTCAAATTTAGTGAGTATTGAAGATAATATGCCCCTTAAGAATAGTACAAGGTGTTATGAGTGACATGAACATAAGAAAAAGAATATTTATAAATACAAAGGTGGAACAAGTATCCACAAACATCAAATACTCATGATGGTATAAATAGTTCTTTTAATCAGTGGTGTTGCAGAAAATAGTAAGAACTGTGGAATATACAATAAAACAAATGTACTTGGTAGGGCCTGGTCTTCCAAAGCATTGCAGTTTCAAATATTGACCTTGCAGAGGACTGGAAATTTCCTTCAGGCTGTAAGTCTCTGGTGAAGATAAAGATTTGTGGCACAGCAAGGTTGCTGGCTCAGAGACAGACTAGTTACTGATCGTTATGTAAAGATACTGAGAAACTTTACAGGGAGAAGGAATGTTTGCTAAGATCAAGCTTGTGTTGATAAGACCACTTAATTGTCTACTGGAATGTCATCTGGCTTGTTTCACTAAAAGTTATCAGCCTATATTGTTAAACTATAACCCACAGAATTTCCATAGGTCTCACAGCAGTAAATATAAAAAACTGATAATCGAACACAGATATATCAGATTTCAGAATCTTCTGTCTTAATTGCTAAGCTCCACCAGCAGCCACCCAGTTGTAATTATATTGTTTTTATTCTTGCTAAACAACCAGGAAATACCATTTTAAATGTTATTCTGAGGTAGTACTTATATCAACTCAAATCACATGTGTATGAATTACAATGCTTTTACCTGTAATTAAACAGCTTAAACAATAGAATATGTATCATTTCCTATAACAAGAAGTCCAAGACACAGCATCTCCAGGATTGGTTAACCTAGAATTTTAATATCTTCAAGGACTCAAATTCTTTTCTGCCATATTCATGGTCACTGAGTGGGTGGCTTAAAGACACAGAAACATAGGAATTCAAATTAACACAATTAACTTAGTCTAATAAGAATTGACTCTGAATCACCTGGGAGAAGAGTAGACTTCCAAACAAAATCGTGAAAAGGATGAAAGGGAGAGGATTCTTGGGTAGGCAGCCAACAATTCTGGCTACAAAAGGCTAGATTACTTTCGTCAGTTAAATAATAGACAAGATGCCCTCAGACAAATAAACTGGATCCGTTTTGGGTTTAAGGTGCTATTTTTCATTTGGCTATTTTTTTTAATTTAATTTTGTCAATATACAATGTGGTTGATTATTGTGGCCCATTACCAAAACCTCCCTCCCTCCTCCCTCTTCCCCCTCCCTCCGAACAATGTCCTTTCTGTTCACTTGTCATATCAACTTCA
Source organism: Galeopterus variegatus (assembly GCF_000696425.1). Classification (NCBI taxonomy): domain Eukaryota; kingdom Metazoa; phylum Chordata; class Mammalia; order Dermoptera; family Cynocephalidae; genus Galeopterus; species Galeopterus variegatus. Next base: position 287,461 of record NW_007728631.1, on the reverse strand, counting down.
AGGAATTGTAACTGTTGTGTCTGCTTCCATCCCCTACCGGTTTATTTGTGTATTTATTTATTTATTTTTAGCTCCCACAAATAAGTGAGAACATGTGATATTTCTCTTTCTGTGCCTGACTCATTTCACATAATATAATTCTCTCTAGGTCCATCCATGTTGCTGCAAATGGTAGTATTTCATTTTTTTTTTTTTTTATAGCAGAGCAGTATTCCATTGTGTAGATATACTACATTTTCTGTATCCACTCATCTGATGATGGGCATTTGGGCTGGTTCCAAATCTTAGCTATTATAAATGGTGCTGCAATGAACATTGGAGAACAGGTATACCTTTGACTTGATGATTTCCATTCCTCTGGGTATATTCCCAACATTGGGATAGCTGGGTCATATGGTAGATCTATCTGCAATTGTTTGAGGAACCTCCATACCATTTTCCATAAAGGCTGCACCATTTTGCAGTCCCACCAACAGTGTATGAGAGTTCCTTTTTCTCTGCAACCTTGCCAGCATTTATCATCCACAGACTTTTGGATATTAGCCATCCTAACTGGGGTGAGATTGTATCTCGGTGTGGTTTTCATTTGCATTTCCTGAATGCTGAGTGATGTTGAGCATTTTTTCACGTGCCTGTTGGCCATTCATATATCTTCCTTTCAGAAATGACTATTTAGCTCTTTTGCCCATTTTTTAATTGGGTTACTTGTTTTTTTGTTATAAAGTTGTTTCAGTTCCTTGTATCTTCTGGATAGTAATCCTTTGTCAGATGTATATTTTGCAAATATTTTCTCCCACTCTATTGGTTGTCTTTTAACTCTGTTAATTGTTTCTTTTGCTGTGCAGAAGCTTTTTAGTTTGATATAATCCCATTTGTTTATTTTTCTTTTGGTTGTCCATGCTTTTGGGGTCGTATTCATGAAGTCTGTGCCCAGTCCTACTTCCTGAAGTGATTCTCCTATGTTTTACTTAAGAAGTTTTATTGATTCAGGGTGTATATTTAATTCTTTAATACATTTTGAGTTGATTTTAGTATATGGTGAGAGGTATAGGTCTAGTTTCATTCTCCTACATATGGCTATCCTGTTATCCCAGCACCATTTGCTGAAGAGGCAGTCTCTTCCCAGTGTATCAGCTTGGTGCCTTTGTCAAAGATCAGATGGCTGTAGGTGTGTGGGTTGTTTTCTGAATTCTCTATTCTATTCCATTGATCAGTGTGTCCGCTTTTATGCCAGTACCATACTGTTTTGGTTATTATGGCTTTGTACTATAGTTTAAAGTCAGGTAACGTTATGCCTGCAGCTTTATTTTTTTTGTGCTCAGAATTTCTTTGGCTATGCATGGTCTTTGGTTATTCTATATAAATGTCTGGACAGTTTTTTCCGTTTGTGAGAAAATTGTCATTGGAATTTTGAAGAGGATTGCATTGAATTTGTGTATCACTTTGGGTAATATGGACATTTTCACAATGTTGATTCTTCTAATCCAAGAGCATGGGATATCGTTTCAACTTCTTATGTCCTCTTTATTTTCTCTCAGCACTGGTTTGTAGTTCTCATTATAGAGATTTTTAACATCCTTGGTTAATTCTATTCCTAAGTATTTTATTTTTTTGGTGGCTATTGTAAATGGGCAAGCTTTCTTGATTTCTCTTTCTGTATGTTCAGTATTGGAGAATAGAAATGCTACTGACTTTTGTGTGTTGATTTTTTATCCTGCAACTTTGCTGAAATCATTTAATCAACTCCAAGAGTTTTTTTTGTAGAGGCTTTAGGCTGTTTGATGTATAGGATCATGTCATCTGCAAACAGGGACAGTTTGACTTCATCTTTTCCAGCCTGGATACCCATTATTTCCTTCTCCTCTCTGATTACTCTGGCTAGTACTTCCAATACTATGTTGGATAGGAGTGATGAGAGTGGGCATCCTTGTCTAGTTCCTGTTCCAATATCACAATGATATTGGCAGTGGGTTTATCATATATGGCTTTAATTATGCTGAGATACTTTCCATCTATACCTAACTTGTAGAGAGTCTTTATACATGAATGAGTGCTGAATTTTATCAAATGCTTTTTCAGCATCTATAGAGATGATCATATGGTCCTTGTGTTTCATTTTATTGATGTGGTGTATCACATTTATTGATTTGTGTATGTTGAACCAACCTTGCATCCTTGGGATGAATCCCACTTGATCATGATGTATAATTTTGCCTATGTGTTGCTGTATTCTGTTAGCTAATATTTAATTGCTGATTTTTGCATCTATATTCATCAAGGATATTGTCCTGTAGTTTTCTTTTTTTTGTTGTATCTTTACCTGGTTTTGGTATGAGGGTGATGTTTGCTTCACAGAATGTGTTAGGGAGAATTGCCTCTGTTTCAATCTTTTGGAAGAGTTTGTAGAGAATTGGTGTCAGTTCCTCTTTGAATGTTTGGTAGAATTCTGCTGTGAATCCTTCTGGTCCTGGGCTTATCTTTGCTGGAAGCCTTCTGATAACAACTTCGATCTCTTTTATTGTTATTGGTCTGTTCAGATTTTCTACATCATCTTGGCTCAGTTTTGGTAGTTTGTGTGTATCCAGAAATTTATCTATTTCCTCCAGATTTTCAAATTTGTTGGTGTATAGTTGTTAATATTAGTCTCTAATGATTCCTTGTATTTCAGAGATTCCTTGTATATCAGTTATAATATCACCTTTTTCATTTCTAATTTTTGTTATTTGGGTCTTCTCTATTCTTTTAGTTAGCCATGCTAATGGTTTGTCAATTTTATTTATCTTTTCAAAAAACCAACTTTTTGATTCATTGATCTTTTGTATTATTTTTTGGGTTTCAAATTCATTAAGTTCTGCTCTGATGTTAATGATTTCTTACCATCTACTAACTTTGGGTTTGGATTGTTCTTGTTTTTTCTAGTTCTTTAAGTGAAATATTTGGTTGTTCACTTGCCATCTTTCTATTCTTCTGAAGTAAGCATTTAATGCAATAAATTTCCTCCTTAGTACTGCTTTTGCAATATCCCACAGGTTTTGGTATGATGTATCATTGTTTTCATTAGTTTCAATAAATGTTTTGATTTCCTGTTTGATTTCTTCTTGGACCCATATGTCATTAAGTAGAATGCTGTTTAATTTCAATGTGTTTGAGAAGAATGAATATTCTGAGGTTGTTGGATGGAATGCTTTGTAGATATCTGCCAAGTCCAATTGGTTTAAAGTGTTGTTTAGATCTTGTGTTTCTCTGCTGATTCTTTGCCTAGGTGATCTGTCCAATATTGATAGTGTGCTGTTCAGGTCCCCTGATATTATGGTATTAGTATCTATTTCCTTCTTTAGGTCTAATAGAGTTTGCTTTATAAATCTGGCTGCTCCGACATTGGGTGCATATATATTTATGATTGCTACATCTCCTTGATGGATGAATACTCTTATCATTATGTAGTAGACCTCATAATCTCTTTATGGTTTTTAGTTTAAAGTGTATTTTATTGGATATAAGAACAGATACTCCAGCTTGTTTTTCATTTCTGTTTGCATGGTAAATCTTTTCCATCCTTTCACTCTTAGTCTATGTGAGTCTTTATAAGTGAGGTGGGTCTCTTGAAGGCAGCATATATTTGGGTCCTCCTTTTTAATCCAGTCAGCCAGTCTGTGTCTTTTGCTTGGGAATTTAATCCTTTTACATTAAGAGTTGTTATTGAAAAGTGCTGATTTACTCCTAACATTCTATTGATTTTTGTTTGGATGTCTTAAGTGTCTTTTGTTCCTTTCTTTCTGATTTACTGTTTGTCTTCTGTATTTGTTGGTTTCTTGGGTTGTAGATAAACTTTTTTTTTCTCTTCATTGTTGGCATTTTTATTTTACTAGTGGGTTTTTATTTTTGAGTTTTTATCACTGTGGTAGTTATTTTTTCAGGTATCAAACCCAGTACTCCCTTGAGAATTTCCTGTAAGTGTGGTCATGTGGCAGTGAACTCCTGCAGTTTTTGTTTGTCTGAGAAATGTACTATTTGCCCTTCATTTTGGAAGTATAGCCTTGTGCGGTACAGTATTCTTGGCTGGCAATCTCTGTCTTTTAGTATTTTGAATATATTATCCCTTTCCTTTCTGGCTTTTAGGGTTTGTGATGAAAAGTCTGATGTTAGTCTGATTGAGGCTCCCTTATAGGTGACTTGATGATTCTCTCTTGCAGCTTTTAAGATTCTCTCTTTGTCTTTGGCTTTGCCAATTTGACTATAACATGTCTTGGAGAAGACCTTTTTGAGTTGAATACATTTGGGGATCTTTGAGCTTCCTGAATCTAAAGATCTGTGTCTTTTCCTATACCTGGGAAGTTTTCACCTACTATTTTGTTAAATATGTTTTCAATGCAATCTCCTTTTTCCTCCCCTTCTGGAATACCCATGACTCAGATATTTGAGCACGTAAGGTTGTCTGGTTCTCTTAGATTTTCTTCAATATTTTAAATTCTTTTTTTTTTCTGCCTGTGTTATTTCAAACAGCCCATCTTCAAGGTCAGAAATTCTCTCTTCTGCTTCTGCAAGCCTGCTGGTAAAACTCTGTTGTGTTTTTTATTACATTGAATGAATTCTTCAGCTCCACAAGCTCTGCTACATTCTTCTTCGGGGCATCGATTTCCTTGTACCCGGGCGTGACACTGAGGGTTGCGATCCTGTTACTGGTCATGAAAAAAGGAAAAAAAAAAAAAAGCAATAAGACTAAAATATTAGAATTTAAAGATATGTAACATGAAAAGAAGTCAAAATGTGTTAATTTCCCTAATAGCTCAATAATAGAGGAGGAGCTTGGAGATAAATATTGAGGAGTCTGACAGGGTAAAATGATTTACTGGAACTAAATAGTGAATGGAACTGGGAGTCCTCAGCATTATTGGCAGCAATTGAAATGCATAAAGATTGTTTACTGTTCAATGAAGTTATGTAAAGTATTCTACTCCATTGTACCTGTACTTAGTTTAACCATGGAACTAAATAAGGAAAACAAAATATAGTTTTACACCTGATTGTTTTACAAATACTGCAAATTTTTTTCAACACAAGTACTAATCTTTCTATTTTTCCTCCTCCTTTCCTCCTGTTTTTTTTTTTTTTTTTTTTTTTTACTGATTTCACGAAGGACAGGAGGAAAACAAGCTTAGGAAAGGGGAATCAGCACAAGTAAAAAAAAAAAATAGAATGCTCTGAAAATTGCTAACAAACATCTAGAACTCTTTTAGTCATTTCACACCTAATTTTCTTTCACAAATTGATTTCAAGGGAAATACCTTATAAAACAAGATACGTACATTCATCATCTCAAAGTGTCAGCATGAAAGACAATTTGATATCGAAGGTGAATTCAATTCTACTTATACTAATGTCTTGTTTTAGTTCAATTGACAAGTGTATTTTTCTTGATCAGAAGGTCAAGAAAAGCCTCTAAGGGGATACTATCTGACTTGAGAACTAAATGTCGAGATGAAAAAAGCCATATGGTGGAAAACCATTCTAAGTAGAAAGAACAAGTGTAACACCTCTAAGATTGAACTTCGTATGTTCAAACCACAGAAAGTCTAGGAGCTGGAACAGAGTAAGGAGAATAAGAGTGGTAGAAGATGAGATCAGAAAATCAAGTAGGAATAAAGTCAATGCAAAAGGCTGCATTTCATTCTAATTGCAATAGGAATCATTCAGACATTTTCAAAGAAGAAAATTATATAACTTAAATTAGGTGCTAGAAGGAGCTGGCTTCTATTTGGGAAAAAGATTGAAAGTGGGCAAAAATGGAGGCACAGAAACCAATTAAGAGACCATTTCTGGATCCATGAAAAGAAAAAAAAAATGAATATAGACTAGATGAGGATTATCTCAATGGAGGGGGGTAACATGATCTGATTTGGAATATAAATGTTGGAGGTAACACCAGCAAGGCTTATTGATATGAAAGACACAGGACATGAGAAAAACCTGGAACTCAATGTGAATATACGGGAGTTTTTGCCTTGAATAGAATGTATTTGGTGATGGGGGCAAAGAGAAGTGCAGGGGTATTTTTAAAAGTTTATGGAAAAATAGGGCCAGCCCGGTGGCGCACTGCGCTAAGTGCGCCGCTTGGGAAGTGCGGCGGCGCTCCCGCCGAGGGTTCGGATCCCACATACAGACTGGTTCCCGCTCACTGGCTGAGCGAGGCGCGGGGGCACCACCGAGGGTTGCGATCCCGTTGCCGGTCCTGGTCCAGTACGGGGGCGACACTGAGGGTTGCGATCCGTTGCCGGACATGGAAAAAGACAAAAAAAAAAAAAAAAAGTTTATGGAAAAATAGAATTCGAAGATAATGCAAATATTTCCATGAACTTTTTCAAGTACCCTCATACGTGGTTTTTTTTTTTTTTTTTTTTGGTTGTTCAACTATGCTTCATTTCAGGTGGCTGTAAACATTCAAAGATTTTTAACTGGCAGCTGTTTTATGAAAGTAGAGCCTTAGAGTAAGGTCTAGCTTGAATTATCAGTGTATGAAAGTTGTTTAAATTCATGAGGACAGAAGAAATCATTTAGCAAAAGAAAATATGAAAAAAAAGATAGGAAAATGCCTTGGGCAATTCTAACACTTAGTGATCTAGAAGAGGAAGATGAGAAAACAAGTCTGCTGGGAAGAGGTGGCTGAGGAGAACTGAAGGACACCAAGGACAAGCCAAGAGGGTAGGTTATCAAAAATGGGGCATATTCAATAGTGTCACATATTGCCAAGAGACTGAGAAAAAGGACAAGAATTTCACTGAAGATTCCTAAATTTTCTAAGACTCAGTCTCCTCATTTGTGAAACAAAGAGGTTGATAGCACTTAACTTATAGGGTTTGAAAGGAAGAGTTAACATGTGTAAATCCATTAGAATAGTACCTCGCACATGGTATAAAGTATATGTGGACTTTCTACTATGTAATATAATTATTCAAGTCTGACATAGTTGAGATTTGTGGTCAGAAAACCAAAATACATCAGTATAGTTGGGTGATTTTCTCCAACAACTAATTAGGTGCAGATAGCTGGGTTTTACCAAAGATGGGGTTTTTCTAGGTGAGTTCAATGGAGGGAAGCAGCAGCACTTAATTACAAATGAGTGGTTTAATGTTGAGCACTTCTGTTAACAATGGGAAGACAGCAACAGGTCAGGAACAGTGAAAGGTAGTAGGATCAAAGCATAGTGGTCTACTGGAGATCAAGAGTTGTTAAAGGGAGAATGCTGGTGTAAAAAAGCTGGAAAGGTGGCAGGGGGAACCGTAAAATAAATCTTGGAAGTTATAGTCAACAGGACTGTTAGAGTGGTAGCCTGAGCTGAAAGAGACATTGAGAGAAAAAGTATTATAAATAAGATGGACAAAGACTAAGAGGTCAAAGTATTAGACATTTACCTAAAGGGTAATTAAGGTCAGCAAAGATGATGATCAGAGTGGTGATAACCCAGGCACAGAAAGACAAATATCCATGTCATATTAATGTCAATTATATGTGGAGTGTTTTAAAAAAGAAAGAAAGAAAAAAAGAAAACCTCAAATTCACAAAAACAGTAAAATGGTGGTTACCAGAAGTTGGGAGGTAGGGTGTTGGGGAGACGTTGATCAAAGGACACAAAATTTCTGTTAGGAGGAATAAATTCAAGAGTTCCATTGTACATCATGTTGACTACAGTTAATAACATTATATACATGAAAATATTTGAGAGTAGACTTTAAATGTTCTCACCACAGAAAAATAATTCTGTGAGTTAATACATGTGAAATAGCTTGATTTAACCATTCCACAATCTATATGCATATCAGAAGATCATGTGGTAAATGATAAATATATACAATTTTTCCAGAAGAAAAAAAGGAGGAAAATGTGGGCTACCAACTGGAGTCATCATGAGTGATGGGGAATTCTAGGAAGAGTAGCAGATAACAAAAAAGGAACAATAATGGGCAGCCAAGAATTTTGTTTTTGTTTGTTAGTTTGTTTCTGATAGACTATTTTTGGAGCAGTTTTAGGTTTACAAGAAGTTGAGTAGAAAGTACAGGTAGTTCTCAAACCCACACCCCCACCCAATACACGTTCTCCTATAGTTAATACGTTGCATTAGTGTGGTACATTTGTTACAATGCTGATCTATTATTAACTCAATTTTATATTAGGTTCTCACTGTGTTGCAAAGTCCTATGCATTTTGCCAAATGCAAAATTTATTCACCATTACAGTGTCATACAGAATAGTTTCACTCCCCTAAAAATCCTCTATGCTCCACCTACTCATCCCTCCCTCTCTCCTCCCCTGAAACTCTGGCAACCACTGAATTATTTTCCATGACCTCAAACATTTATCATTTGTGTTGAGAACATTTAAAATCCTCTCTTCTAGCTAATCGAAAGTATACAATAAATTGCTGTTTATTATACTCACCTTACAGTGCTAGAGAACACTAGATCTTATTCATGCTGCTTAGCTGTAGTTTTGTATATGTTAACCAACTTCTCACTGTCCTCCCTCTCTCCCCCTTATACTTTCCAGCCTCTAGTCACCACTAGTCTATTCTCTACTTCTATGAGATCAACAACCTTCTTAGTTTCCATGAGTGAGAACATGCAGTATTTTTCTTTTTGCTCCTGGCTTAATTTCATTTAACGTAATGTTCTCTGAGCTCATCCATGTTACCACAAATGACAGAATTTTTTTAAATAGCTGAATAGTATTCCACTGTGTATTTATGTCACATTTTCTTTACTCACTCATTTGCTGTTGAACACTTGGGTTGATTCCATATTCTGACTATTGTAAATAGTGCTTCAATAAACATGAATGCAAATATCTCTCTGATACACTCATTTCTTTTCCTTTGGATATCTACCCAATAGTGGCATGGAGGCATAATACTACCAGATTTCAAATTATACTGCAAAACTATAGTAACCAAAACAGCATGGTACTAGCATAAAAACAGACACAGAGACCATGGAACAAAATAGAAAACCCAGAAATAAAGCCATTTATTTACAGCCACCTGATTTTCATCAAAGTCACCAAGAATACTCATTGGGTAAAGTTCAGTCTCTTCAATAAATGGTGCTGGGAAAACTGGATATCCATATGCAGAAAAAATGAAACTAGATTCCTGTAGGGAAAATATAGGAAAATGGTCAGGGTCCCTCAGGTGTTCAGAATCTTGCTGAGCATTGATGTAAAATATTCATGTGCACCCAGGTGTTCCTTGGTTATTGTCTTATGTAATTGCACATATGCACTCAGGTGTCCTGGGTTATGTACTTATGTATAAAGGATGAGTGGCTCTGATCCACAGGGCCACCTTGTCCCAGGATGCCCCAGGGGGGCTGTTACTGCTGCTGAAGGCTGTTGCTGCAAGCTATTGTTGCCAGTGCCCCCAGGATCTCCTGAGAGCCTCCTGCAGCTGCTGCTGCTGCTGAGGACTGAGCTCATGTTGTCTGCCAGTGGCTCTCAGGATCTTTCCCAATTACCTTGCATGGACCTGCATGTGAGGGGTTTATGACCCAGCTTGGCATGTGAGGGGTCTGGTGACCCAGCCAGTACAATGGGTTTGAAGGGTTTGTGGGTCATAACCCGCAGGCCTGACAATACAAATGGAAAACTTAGTATAACTAAAATAATGAAACATTTTGGCTTTTGTTATGAATTGCTTTAACAATACAATTAGCATAGCTATTGCTGTAACCCAACAACTGGCATAGTCATGTAGCAATACAATTCCTATCTCTCACCACATACAAAAAAATCAACTCAAAATGAATTAAAGTCTTAAATATAAGACTTGGAACCATGAAATTACTAGAAGAAAACATGGGGGAAATTCTTCAAAACACTGATCTGAGCAAAGACTTTATGAAGAGAATCTTAAAAGCACAAGCAACAAAAGCAAAAATAGGCACAAGAGATTAGATCAAACTAAAATGCTTCTGCACAGCAAAAGAAACAATCAACAGAGAAGAGAGACAACCTACAGAATGGGAAAAAGATATTTGCAAACTATGCATCTGACAAGGTATTAATATCCAGAATATACAGGACACTCAACAGCAGGAAAAAATAAATCTGATTTTAAAAAGTGGATAGCCAAGTTTGATGAAATTCTCTTCAAAGACTTTGAATATTTTGAAGCAGCAAGATGCAGAAACATTTTTAAAGCAAAAAAGGGAATCAAGTAGAACAGAAAACCCACCTTTAGGTCCTGAAACACGTGAGCTGTGAGAGGAAACTGCCTAAAATGCTGAGACTATGGGGTGGAGTCTATTGGCATCAGGTAAGGTTACGGTTGGCATAGTGCTGGTTCTTAAACTTCAGTGCTCACCAAAATCACCTGGAGGGCTTATTAAACACAGCTTTCTAGGAACCACCCCCAGAGTTTCTGATTTAGCTGGTCCAGAGTGGGGTGAGAATTTGCATTTTAATAGTTTCCATGTGATGCTGACTCTGCTGGTCAGGAGACCAAGCTTCAGGAACCACTGATCTAGTGGCTCTCGACCCCATATGCCCATTAATAACCACCTGAGGGACTTTTAGACTTAATGATGCCAGGACTTTTCCTGGAGGGTTGATTTAATTGATGTCATGGTTCAGAGCACTGGCATTTTTTTAATCTCCTGGGGGTTGATTCTAACATTCAGCCCATGATAAAGAATAATTGAATGAGATCCAGGAGAAAGTAACATGAAGAGGTTAAAGATTTAGGGGAGTTTGCTGATGTCCAAGAGTGAATTTCTGAAGCCCAGTAGAAGGAACTGGAAGAGCAGGGAGGAATGGAAGACTGGATCTTACTAGAAACAAAGAGTGAGGGAATAAGCAAGCATTAAGCAGTGGATGACCTGAAAATCTAGGACTTCTGGTAGCATGTGAGGCTTTCTTGGATGTGTCCTGGAAATCACCATGCATAAAGAGAATAAAGATTGTGGAGTGACTGATGTTAGGCAAGCTGGAAATGCTGTGGCCATCTGAAGAACTCAGGGTGGTCAGTCTTGCCCCTACATGGAGAAATTTTTTGGTATGAAGTGTTCTTCCCCAGTGGGAAGGAGAAGGAAAGTTTTCAAGGGAGCAGAAGAAACAAGCAGTGTCCCAAGCCCTTGCAAATTGTGACCCTCTAGGTGTTGCACAATTATTTGGTTTGAAGTACTATTCCTAGTACTGAAAGAAAATCTTCAAGTGATACTCAAACATAAACATAAAATCCTATTTCAAATGAAAATATAAATGGAAGAACAATCATCTGATTCCCTGCTGCCCTATGGTTGGCTATAATAAATTCGTTCAATTGAAAATAGGCAATTGAAGGACAACAAGGCATTTATATGCTTAGTTTACTAAGCATTTCTAAAACCTGCAACCACAGGGAATGGGAGGTGGGATAGGGTGGATTTTTTTTAAACTGGTGAGTGGTACCTGTTTCCATGAGGGGGGAAAAAGAGTTTTCGTTAGGACGTGTTTCCATCATATTTTGTTTGGAGTAATGCAACCGCTCTCTAATTTGTGTGCTCATACATATATGCTTGTCCTGCCACTCTGACCATTTTACTCCCTACCCGTCCACCTATTATTTAAAATGCTTTAGTGGCTCCCCAGTGCTTTTAGACTACAGAATAAATTACTTAATGTAATCCTAAAGCTATGATTAGTATAACTTAGTGATTGAAAGCACAGTCCCCAGAGCAAGACTTCCTGAGGAAGTCTGAAGTTCATTATCCCATAATGATGAGCTGGATAATCTTGAGCAACTTACTCAAACTCTCTGTGCCTTGGTTGCTCATTTATAATGAAGGAATACTATAGTCCTCTTTCATAAAGTTGTTGTGAAGATTGAATTACTTTGTACATATAAAATGCAGAGAACTGTGGTGGCATGTAGTAAGAGCTTAATAAATGTTAGCTGTTATTGTTCTTATTACTAGCAGTCCCTACCTGATCACCTCTACTTACCCACACCAGCCCAATCACCTATGAGGCTCCCACTCACTACTCACTGTCTGAGTTCTATCCACAAAGGTCTTGTTTTGATCCTTTACAACTAATATGTTCCTTCCCACCAATAGACCTTCATATTGGCTCTACTATCCACCTGGAAATCCTATTCCTCCCCTCTTCCACAAAATAATTCCCATGCATCATTCAGATTTCAGATGGTCACTTCCTTATGGGAAGTTGTCACTGGCCTATGTGACTAGGTTGACCCCCTCTTTTAGGACCATGTACCTCTCATTTGAAGCAGTTATTACGTGTGATCACCTGTTTGTTTGTGTGATTATTTGATAAAGTTCTTTCCCCTCTAAGCCTTCAAGCCGCATGAGGAGAGACCAGTTCTGCTTTGCTTACCAGTATATCAGCAATGCCTAGTACAATTCCTGCTGGTTAGAGAAATGCCTTGGATGAATGAGAAAATGACATCTAGAAATGATCATAATTGTACAGCTGCTAAAACTGAGTGAACTTGAGTTAAATTCTTAAGTATATAGCAAAAGGTTGTATTAAGAATTGACCTTGGTTTTCCAATCATATCCAAAAATAGAGTCTATGTGTTTGAGTGTTTGAATTATTTGGCAGGGAAGAAAACAGAACTATTAGAAAATAATTTATATATTTATGTATAAATTCAGAAAATTTGTAAAGATAACCAGATTTGTATTATGGATCTACCACATATAGGAACCAAGCATTAAAGTTATGCAAACCCCATTAATCTGGGGTGTTTGATATAGTGCACATTTGGACAGGCAGTACTTGGAGAAGCTCGTTTTTGCCACTGAGTTTCAATTTTATTTTCCATTTTCCTCGAGTGACTGGGAGGCAAAAGCATATAAGAATAAAAATGTTTTAAGTAAATATTTTAAGGGTCAAATCAGAATTTTACAAGTAGAGCTTCTTATCTATAAGGATACCATTTTATGAGGCCAAATTCCTATCTCTGCTGCTTTAAGAATGTTACATGGGGATATTACTTATGTTAAGACTCTAAACTTATGATGGTGGCGGCTCTAATATTTTGGTTGGCAACTGGCCTAAAATAGGAACACCTGAGATAGTTATGAGTAAGCGAAGCAAGTTAAAAAACAGTAAAGGATCAAAACATTATACTATTATCATACAACATATTACAACATGTACCCAAAGATAGTGATTATTTATCTATTTATTTATCTCTATTCTTCCTGATGATGAGAAACATATCTTAAAATTTTCTGGAAAGGCAACCCAAATACTTATTCAGATAAACTCAATCCCTCTAGGATAACTAATCATCTACTCTAACTTTGAATTCCCAATTTGAGAACTCCCACCCCTTTTTCTCCTCTCCCTCCTTAAGAGGGCATTTTGTGCATGGAGAACACGTTTGGGTGTGTACGCTGCCTTCTGTATTTTTGTGGGTCTCTGCTGTAGAATGACCGTCTTGTTTGGTCTCTGGTCTTACTGCAGCAGAATCTGCTGAGGAGTGGCTGGTCCATCCTAATACTTTGGTTACCATGGTTCCTTGTCATGGCTTGCAATATTGAGGAGTCCATATACAATGACTTCCTTGTTCTAAGGCTGTGCCTCTTCTGGCTCTCTAGAGAGGGTCTTAGGCTTCCTTGCATTCTTCTGGGGAGGAAAATAGTCAGCTACCTTTTCTATTCATTGCTACATCATACAGTATTTGGTTGAAGCCAACTTTAAATCTCTCCCTCAATCGCAGCTTTTTTCTTGCTGGAGTCCCAGTGCCATGTTGATTTGGCAATACAATCAATGCACAACTTTGCTGAGGGGCAAGAAGCTAGACCCTCTTATACTGGAATTTTCCCCAAAATTATATAGGTGTGAGTATTGTTCCTCATTTCTGCCCTGGCCCCAGGTGGGATCAACCATGAATGGGGTGGGATGGTGACTGGGGGAGGGAATCAGTTGGTGGGAAGAGGTGGGGACAGGATACGGAAGGTGAGATGCTTGCTTCTACCTTCCTTGTCCATCTATCTCTCCAGGGCTGAAAGCTCCTATCTAACGTGGACTTTACTTGCAGCATATTCTTCAAAGTTTTTACACTGCAACTTTCTGTACAGCTTTCCCACTCAGGTCTGCCAGAGCAGGGTCATGATATGTACAAGGAATTTTTTAGAATTTAGAAAACACTGGTTTTCAACAAAGCCCGGCTTTTAATACTGTTCTGTTTTATGTGCTTGAAAAGACTAGCTTTTAAGCTCAAACTGAACAATGTCTTCTTTGTTCTAGGACTGTACCCAAACTGTCTCAAGAGTAATAAATACTGTTCCTTCACTGGTTTTGGAGCTATAGAGCATCATGTTTTAAGGAAAATGAAAAAAAAAAAAAAATCAGTAGTTTAAGATTTTCCATTACTTTCCTATTACATATATAAAAGGTTCAATTAAAAGCTAGTTCAACTAAAAGTTAATAAAGAAAAAATAATGGCAAAGGAAATGAGAAGAAAATAAACAAGGAGATGAGAAAGTAAGAAGAAAGAAAAAAAAAGAACAGGGTGCTACAGGGTATAAAAAATTGGCTCTCTTTTCTCTCTTTCCATCTCCTATGTTATCTTACCTCCATTGCAGATAGAAGACAAGAGAGTTCTTATTATGGCAGAGAGCACCCCAAATATAAAACCACCCATGGTGTTGTAGGCCTGTGGGACTGTAGTTGCCTCATTATTGTTTTGTAAGTCATTGTCACTATTACTGCCACAAATCAATCAGAGAAAAAGACTCCAAATAAAGCAATTTACCCACATTGGATTCCATTTGCTGGTCAAATATAATCAATTTTGCTAAGATCCATGGGACACAGCTCTCTAAGATTTCTGAACTAGAAGCAGTTGGACTCCCTTTAGTAGATGATTTATTTGTGTATCATGGCCATGAACACTAAATCTAGTATCTAAATATGTTCCACTTTATGATATAGCTGCTGGAAAGCTCAGAGTTGTTTGCACCAAACCGTTAGAAAGTATTCTCAATTGCACAGATTTTTATGATATTTTTCTTTTCCAATACCTGTTTTATTTGCTTTCATTATCTCCTTTATTTATAGTAATATTATTAGTAATAGGTGTATGAAACAGGATAGGTTGGGTTATTCTACAACAACAAGCAATCATGAAATATCAATGGATTACAATAACAAAGGCTTATTTCTTGCTCACAGTACAAATCCATTACAGGTAAGCTCTGACTGCTCTGTTCCCTTCACTGGAAGGCCCAGACTGACAAAACAACTTTTCTCTGGAATATTATCAGACAAAAATTAATGATTATGACAAGGTACATGTTTCATCTTAAAACTTCCATCTGGGAGTAATACATGTCCCTTCTGCTCACGTTTCATTAGTCAAAGCAAGTCATATGGCTGCCTAAATCACAGAGGCAGGCAAGCGTACTCTTCCCCCAGAGAAGCCCAGGGGATGGTGGGTGATAACAATACAGTCTAACAAAATAGGTTACACGTATTTAAGTAATTACTCAATCTGGCATTCTTCCAAAGTTTGTATACAAAGTTTGTATCCGAAATACTTGGGACTAGAAGTATTTCGAATTTCAGATTTTTTCGAATTTTGGAATATTTCCAAATACATACTGGTTGAGCATCTCTAATTTGAAAACCTGAAATCTGAAATGTTCTAATGAGCATTTCCTTTGAGTGTCGTGTAGGCGCTCAGAAAGTATGGAATTTTGAAGCATTTCAGATTGTTGGATTGGAGATGCTCAACCTATAATTAATATTCATCAGAGTTCTGTTTGGTATGTGCAAGGTTTTTCTGCATTTTATAGATGAACAAAAATGAGTTTAGAGAGACTAAGAAATTTGTTCAAGGTTATACAGTTGATAAGAGACTGAGTGGGGACTTAAAGTGGGTTTTTCTGTTCTAAACCCAGTCTCTACTTCTGTTTATTTTACTGTAAATGTTTCATAACCTCTTCTGGGATAAAGGAGGGGAATGAACTTTTAAATATAAGAAACCAATAAAAAGCTGAATGATCCACATTACTACTCCAGTGTTGTGAAAATCTAGTTTGAAGGCAATGAGTTTTCCTCTAACTCTGCTTGAAAGACCAACTACAGATGGGCCAAAGTGGCTGCTAATGAGATAGTTTTCTCTGGCTGGCAGCCAATTAACCTGCAGCCTGGGGCATTTATCAGTAGGTATTCAAAAACCCAGTAAAATGAGGGATCAACTGGGATGGCTCAAAGAAGTCAAAACCAGATTTTTGAAATATAGAAATTATGTACATGAGGTTAAGTTATATGTTTGAGAAAGGACCAAAGGGAGAATTAAGATCAAACCTATTAATCGACTTTGTCTTTTTTAAGATGCTGCTATCCTTTTACACGTGAAAATAGTCAATACATTAAGTCACAAGCATTCCAATTAGCCAATCACAACTGACTTTAACCATCCTGGGGTTGTCGGATAGGCAGCTTTACAGTTTGTGGGATGCCTCTTCATTTTGCATAAAAAATTGCTCTTGATTTCCTATTGTTATTCTCCAGTGTGATTTCATAAGAAATTAAACAAATTTAGAGACACTGTTATATACCAGTTCTTGTGCTGGACCTGAATGTGACAGACAAAGTCGTTCCCTCATGGAACTGAAAGTCAGGTGGAAGTGACCTAAAAAATAATTACACAGATGAATTTGCAAATTAACATTAATCATGGCAGCACTGAAGCATTTTGGCAGCACACCCCATATGCATTCTCTGTACTTGATATCCTGAATTGGATGGAAAAGAAATGTGCAAATTTAATCACTTTGAATCTAATATATGATTAATTTACACTATATCATAGATGGTAAATATTTGTTAGTCTTACACAATAACTGTTCATGCCAGGATAATTATAAAGGGGGGATTTGGAAACATTTTTATAAGAATTAAAATCTTATATCTTGAAGCTTACTTTTAAAGGGGTAAAACAACTTAATATTTCCTCATGAAATCTAATAACTATGTTTAATAATTAATAAAGTATATGTCAACATTTAAAAATTATTTAAAATATATTTACAAGTAAATATTAAGGTAGGAAAATATCTTTTGTTGATTAAAATTTCTTCCATCTCTTTTTATAAGAACTAAAATTATGTTACTAATAGACTTCTCTTAAAGTCTGTCTATGAAAATAAATAGTGCTATATATTTAACTTTAATTAAATACCTTAAATTTTCTGATTTTCAGAATATGCAACCATGTATTAAGATCATCCTTGAATATGTTGGGGCACACTGTGCAGCTTAGCATAAAAGTAATAGGCCATCTAACAGGTGGATAGCATAATTTTCATTTTTCTAATGTGTACCAGAATTTAAATTACATCTTGCCTTCATTTGAAACCCAACCATTCAGTTATGGTAAACTGACTTGATGGGAAGTTTATCTTAAGACTTATGTAATCTTCATCCCTTGTGTATCATGATATTCGGGGAATATATTTTCTGGGGATAACATATGGTGGAACAATCTTTCAGGTTACCTGTTGTGACCCTAAGTTTGCATCATGGGAGGGAAAATATGCTTCCAATTATAATTTTCCTATGGGGATGCTATTCTTTATGAATTCAGGGTGAAGAATAGCTAAGGAGTCTGGTCTATGTCTGACAGCTGGTGCAAAGCACCTTGAATCAATAAAATTCTTATTAATTCTATCAAAAGTACTTGCTATTGGTTCACATTGACATGATTCTACAAATAACTGTAGATTTCGAAATGTCTAATACAGGTTATTGTACAGAAAGAACAATGCTCAATATTCCTGAAAAGAGCCTATATACTGACAAAAATAACATCAAATAAAGAAATAATTGCACACCAGAAGTTTGTGGGCTCCATTTTAGGTGCTTTGAGGATCAAAAAGAAATTTAAAGACATAATTTCTTTCCCAACATGATGTTTCTGGAAAACAATACATAGAACTTTAACTAAAGGTAATGCAGACCTTGGCTTATAGAAGTTCTCAATTACATTAATTCATTTCCTTTTGAAAATAATCTAACCATTCACAAACTATCTCGTAGGTTGAATCCTGCACAAAGCTAAGCCTACTAAACATTCTGCAGAGTCAAGTAAAATCTGATTAGAAGGTGATTTATCTTTTCTTTTTTTTTTTTCTTACTCTTCTCCAAGCACAGTCTTTCAGATTCCTCCATATTCTGTTTATCATCTATTGCAAAAGACACAAAGTCATGTTGATTACCCACTATTTAGCCTTTATTACACATCTCTAGTTTGTTACCACACCCTAACTATTTTTCTGGAACATGTTTTACAACTTTACCTCCTGATTCACATTTGAGTATTCAATTCCAAATAGACAATCATTTTCTCTTGCTGCACTTACTACATATAGCCCCTCACCTCCAGTAGAGTATCAACTTTATGGCAACAATGGGGAAGGAGTAAACTATACAGTTCCCCCCATTACAAAATCTCAAAGTAATTAAAAAATAAAAAAAGACACGATTGTCATTCTAAATGCTCCTTAGCAGCCAGTCAATAAAAGGAAGGGGAAATCTCTCTCTTCTTCATATTTTAGTCCTAAGGAATTGCGGTGGTTTTTGAGAAACATATGTTGGAATCATCACAACACATCACATGGCAAAATTAATTCCTGTTAAGCAACCGAGTTATTTTTAATTTATGAAGGACGGCCTGAGTGGCCCTGGGCATTATTGTGGTGAGGGGATGCAGCCAGGGTGAGGGGGTTCTCACAGTTTAAACTTCCCCACCAGCGCCAATGAAGGGAGCACCTGGACTTTCTTATCAGCTTGCTAAATGTGGCACAGAAGAGTAAAAGGAAGGTGAAACTTGAAAGCTCTCAGTGGTTACACATTGCCAACTGACTTTTTATTACACAGGGCATTAGAACAATAACTGCAGCCATTCACCTCCATATTTTTTTTTTATTTTTTATTTTTTTGTGTGTGTCTTTTTCGTGACTGGTAAGGGGATCGCAACCCTTTGGCTTGGTGTCGCCCGCACCACGCTCAGCCAGTGAGCACACCGGCCATTCCTATACAGGATCCGAACCCGCAGCGGGAGCGTCACAAAGAGCTGAGGACAGAAGTGATAAACAAATCCATGAAATGGTACATAATGATCTGTGGATGCTAGAATTTCAGGCCAAAAAGTGAGTTGAAACTAAGATAAGTAATCTGGACCTATTGTGACTGAGGAGGATATAGGTCAACACAAAAATAGACAAGTACGCAGAAGCACCAGTATGTCTGCAGAAATCGAGATTACTTCCACTCATCTAGAAGCTCCTTTATATTTTTCTACTTAAGCACCATCCAGTCATTGTTCCCAATAACACAGGCTGATCTAGGCCTTGGGTACCATGTAGACCCTTACCTGGAAAACCCTGCCAAGAGGATATACTTTAGAGCTACCCAATTGCATCTATTCCTGTCACTTGTGCATCTATACCTTTCAGCCTATAGACGGAACTGCAAACTTGCTGAGCATTAGAAGATAACTTCCCAGCACTGGAGTGTACCACAGTACCAATAAAGACAGAGACTGTGTCTGCCTTATTCACTGTTAAAACCCCAGAACATAGCAAAATATTTACTTTATACATAATTTTCAATAAATATTTGTTAAACTAATAAATGAATTAACTATGCTGAAACTTATAGACAAATAAGAATCCTGATTTGCACTTGTGCTTTTTCAATTCTCTTACAGGAGAACCTTCAAGTTCATTCACAGCTTATTAACTTGTATGTGAGACAAGTCTAGCAACAGTGGTTCAAATATATCTTGGCTGCTTACTAAAACTCTGCTGGGCTTCCCCATCTTTGGGGATTTAAAATAGTAAGTGAAATGGAAAGTGCCAAGATGTGACTTAAGAGTAAGAGTTTCCCAGCTTCCCCAAATTAGGAAAATGAATGCACAGCTTTCCAAAACAAAACCATCTTAGGCCATTGAGGGCAAGGCTTATATTTTCTTCTATATATCTCTATGGCAACTGAGACTGTTACTGAATTAAGTTTATAATAACATCCCTAATTTATCAAGATGGCAAAATTATGTCAATTCATTTGCTCACTCAGCCATCACTTATAAAATGCTGCAATATATCAGACATCACAGGAGTCACTAAGAATACAGCCTCTGTATTTTAGGAGCTCAAAGTCAAGTGAGAAAGACTGACACATGGCAAATAATCACAATGAAGGGTGATCAAGGGTGGACAAATTGCCATGGGGATGTGCTGGCTGAGTACTACCTACCTGAGGGAGGATAGTGGAGGACAAGAAATGAGCATCAGGAAAGACAGGAATTCAAAAGTAGTGATTTGTTTTGAAGGGGTTTGAACAGGCTATGGAGGGTAGGTTAGAGGGGATAGGTAAATGGTAGATCAAATCCATATTACAAATGTCCTTACATTTTTGATAAGTTTGTAAACTAGGGAACAAATAAGTCATATTTGACTTATAACAAGGTATTTTTTACTACAGCAGTACTTACTACAAAAATGTTTATTCTTTAAATAGTTGGAATGTAAAGTAGAAACCTATGTTTACCTGGCTATCATGTATTTTTAACCGTTATCCTTAATTTACTAGATAAATTAAATAGTACTATGTATATGGGTTATAAGAAATAAAAAAATAAAATATTTTAAACAAATATAGAAGTGAATGATACTCCTTCAAAATCACTGCCATGCAACTCTAGACAACTATTCAAATATTGTCAGTAAAGCATATGTATTTACAGATCACTGAAATTGTCTTAGAAACATTTACCACTTTCTTTTGAATTATCTGGAAAGTAGAAAATTACACTTCTTTCAGCCTGGATTTGATTTTTTGAAATAACTGAATGTCATTTGGACAAAAATCTAATGGATAATGTGAATAAATTAATTGATTAATATCAGGTTTTTTAAAACCAACAAAGCATTTAAAAAAATGCTATCTTTACTGACAATATCAGCACAACATAAAAACAGATTATGACTCTCCAGTATGAAATTTAGATTCATATATGAAGGAACTCAATGCAATTCCAATTGTAAGAGATAACAGCATTATAATGATAATGCATGGCTTCCCAAAATGACAACTATGAAGGACAACCTTGCTTGTACACATTAAACACCTAATGATAATGGTGTACTGTTAAGGATGTCCTTTGGGTCCCTAGAACAGCCTCTGGTCACCTGAGTGGTAAAAGAAAACATCCAGGAGTCAGAAGAAGACTGAAATTTTTTACTTTAGATGAAGCAAGATATGGAGACTGAGCCTACTATGATGCTCTTTAGGTAATTTTACTTAGCTAAAGTCTCATAATAGGTTTCTACGGCAAACTACTTTGTATGAAATGCAGAATGCATAGCTCAGTGCTGCAGCATAATAAGGAAAGTATGGGACTCTTGTGCCAATTTAAGACCACGTGAAGCTGGGGGTTGATGATGAGCTGTATTTTTAGGATCACAGCAAGCCATTTAAGACAACACATCCTTTACATGGAAGAGGATAAAGGATGATCTTTAAAACAGCATCCCTGAGGGAACAGCCTGAAGTGAGATCACAGAAAGTAAGTTTGTTTATCACCATGGAGAAGTGACGGTTATATCTAGTCTGAGACTTGATTCTGAAATACCTATAAATGAGAACTATTGAAGGAATACGGATTAATGAGGCCTTGATATCAAATTATTATGAAATTTTTATATCTCTTGATCACATAAATGGCAGCTGATATAAAAGGCTTGCTTTTCCTTGATGACAGAAGACTGCTGAATAGAAAATACACTCTGGTTCTTTGGATAGAGAAGAAACAGTTTACAGGAAGTTTAATGAGGAAACTGGGTTTTCCTGGCCATAACTGGAATAGTGTATTATGCATGTGTGTGCATATGTGTATGCGTGTGTGTATGTGTATGTGTTTAAGACAGAGATAAAAAGGAACTGCATGTACTCAATGCTCATTGCAAAGCTGTGTAATTATAATTATTGTTCTATTCCACCTCAGGAAGGTTTTTATTGTTATTGATACTGTTGATTTGTCATCAATTCCAGTGGTTTCACTTTGGCTTGATTCCTGCTTTAAAAGATTTGTTTCTCTTACATTCATGAATGTCATCCATTCCTTAATTCAATCATTTAACATATATTTTAGGGACTTTCAATAAGCATTTTCTCCCAAAATGTTTAGAACAAATAAACCCAAAAAACTATTAGAGCTCAGGAAATTAAATATAAATAAACACACACACACACACACATATATTAAAAAACCGAGTTAGGTAGAATGGTCTCCTTCCTTAAATTCCTAGACGTTTGAATTAAACCGATTTCTATTCTTTACTCCAATTGACATTTATTGGACAGATACAATAACAGGCCCTAGCACTGTGTTCTGGGTACTAAGAAAGTAAGAGCGAACAACAGCAAAGCCCTTGATCTCACGGAGCATATATTCTGTTGGGGAAAGACAGAAAATAAACCACTAAATAAACAAGTCAATAACAGGCCCTAGCACTGTGTTCTGGGTACTAAGAAAGTAAGAGCGAACAACAGCAAAGGCCTTGATCTCACGGAGCATATATTCTGTTGGGGAAAGACAGAAAATAAACCACTAAATAAACAAGCAAATAGGGAGATAAAAAATTCTATAATAAAATTTAAACTCAAACAAATTGATATGAGAGAAAGTAACTAAGGACTTACTAAAGAATTTAGACTGAGTTGTCCAGGAAGACCTACTACGGAAGTAAGATTTATGCTGTGAGCTGAATGACAAGAAGGAGCTAGCCATGCTCAGGGAAAGAGCATTCCAAGCAGAGAAAATGACTAAAGTAAAGGACCTGAGATGGACCTGAGTCTGCCTTGTTCTAGGAGAGGGAGAAGACAGTGGGCTAGAGCACAATGCTTGAGAGGAAATGGCACATTTTGCATATGTGAAGCTTCAGATGCCTATCGGATACCCAGGAGGAGGTGTCAAACAGGCAAGTGCTTCTCCCACTTAGTGTGCATGTGAGTCATATGAGGATCTTGTTAAAACTCATATTTTGATGCAATAGGTTGAGATGGAGCCCCTGATTCTGCATTTCTCAAAAGATCCCAGGTGATGACAACCCTGCTGGCCCGAGACCACATGTTGAGTGGTATGGATGTAGGCAGTTATGCATTTGTGAGGCTGTCGTTAAACATAAAGGAGAGAAAGAGAAGGTCAAACAATAAAAGAGGGGGAGAGGAAAGAGTCAGGGAGATGGTAGGACAGGGGGATAGAGCAGTGTCACAGAAACCAAAAAGTCCTTCACATAGGTGGGACTGTGTCAAAGGCTGAGTGGTAAAGGCAGTGTGAGGACTTGGATTCAGCATGTAACAGCCACTGGAAATCGTCAGTGGAGTAAGCTAACTTCTAATGCTGCTGTGGGGGTGTTATTACTTATTCCCAATAGGTGTGTTTTGAATTTAACCATTCTTCACAAGCCCTAACTCCACTCCCATCTCACACGCCTCATGACCTCACTATTTACTTCCCTGAAAAAAAAAAGTGAGAGACCAATTATAGGATCAACTACTTCCATCTTAAAACCTACACCCTTCAAATTACAACATTTTCCTATTTCCATCCTTTTCTCCTGTCTCAGAGTAATTGGATATAGGCTCCTTCCTTAAATTTGTTACCTGCCTTAAATCCCTCCACCCTGTCCCACCAAATGTGTTCCCATCAGGTTCTATTCTCTGATGTTTCCAAGGTCACTATCCACATTATTTTGTCTATCCTAGTGGTCTACTCCTACATGAATAAGAGTTTATGGAAGGGACATATGATCATATTCTGCCCAATGAAACATGACAGGAAGTTTGGGATAGTGGGGGGGGGGGACACTTCATTGATTAAGAAAGATATTGAAGAAGAAAAAAAGCACTCTGCAGCTGCTGACATGGATGTGAATGTGGAATGTGAGGCCTGGAAGTGCTACAATCATGCAACTATGAGGATCAGGAGCCCGAAGGTGAGCCAACACCTCAAGAATAGAAAAGCAGTAGAATGGGGAGAACCTATTTACTTGTAACATAATTGAGCCACTGAGTTAAATGGTGGTGGAAAAGCAATATTTCTGAAATATTTGTCACATGAGATAAGTCTACTGAGTTTTCTGTTACCTGCAGTTTAAAACAGCTTAATGCACTCTATCATGGCAGAATCTGTCCTTTTACTAGTGCTGTTTAAGGGAAAGAATAGTTTCTTGTACTTTCCTTATTCACTCTCTCTTTGTTCCTTCCCACCCTCTCTCATCCCTTCCATTCCTGCATCCCTCCTCCCTGCTTTCCTTGCTTACTCATTCCCTTTCTCTCTATCTCTGTTTCTCCAAAATTATTCTTTTATCTTTTAGGCTTGCCCCATTCAAGTACAAAACCTATATCTTTTAGTCCATAACAGCAAACTGATCATCGGGATCTACAACAATCCTTCACTCGTCTATTGTTTCCATTCAGATTCCTGGTTGGTTCCCAGCTTCTAGTTTTATCTCTTCTTTACAATTGTGACAGGGATGGTTATAGCTTATTTATTTAATCCTAGACAATCTTGTGACTCTTATATTTGCAGTTAACTATTTAGGAGATTCAGGATGCACCTATATAGAAATGAATGGCTATATAAGTGCGGCTAAAGGGGTATTTATTACATACTGTAGTGATCATAATAAACAGCAAAAAAGGGCATTCTGAATTTTCCCAGATAGACAGCCAGCTTCCATTTATTTGCTTTGTGAATTTCATGAATCTAGAATGTAGAAAATTTCTTGTTTTCAGATAACTTAGTCTTAAAATCTTTGTCTATAATAGATCATCAACACATATCTGATATATTACATTTTTTCAAACACAGAAATGATACGTTTCTTGACTTAAAGGCAAATGTTATAAAAGATTATTTTGATTTGTATTTCAATAAAAGTTATAATTGCTTTGCCTTCCTAAGCCCTTTCACCAAGGCTAAACTTGGTATCAATATTTGTATGTGTGGCTTGTCTGGGTGGGTCCTGCAATGATTCCAAGGTTTCCTGGTTAGTTGAAATATAACTTTGATGAGATTCTGCCTATGGACTTCAGGCAGCTTTATGATTCTGTGATACCCCCTCTCTCCAAAAAAGAACAAAACAAAAACAAACAAACAACAACAACAACAACAAAAAACCAGAAAAGCAGCTTCCTTTAAGTTTTAAACTAGAAAATGGGATTAGGTGTGAGTGGAGAAAGGACACCAAATACCTAAAGCACAAGCTTTGTTGTGGTGTGATTAGGCAGCATCAACATATTCACGGCAGTGGATCAGTAGAGTGATGTGGGTATCATGTAACTGTTCGGCTGCACCTGGGGTTTCTGACCTCCTTTCTCTGCCTTTTGAAAAGTCCGTGGTTTTCATTTCAAAACAGCAATGTTTTTTCCTTCCCTGTTTCTAACACCAACAGATGCTTTTCAAACTATCTTGAAACTAAGAACTCCACAGCTCCATAGCAGATAGGGAAAGTGAGACTTCTCAAAAGATGGGGTACATATTCTGCTGTGGACACCAAAGGCAGGTTTCCCATTGTGCAGGGGTGTGCACTTCACAAAGAGAGATGCACCAGGGAGATGTAACTGAGACAGATCCATAACCAGCTACAATTTTGTCTGCTCCCCACACTTCTCCCACCCCCCAATACAGAGAATGGCTCTCAATACTCTGATACAGAGAATAGTTTTCAATACTCTAGAAGACAAATGTGCTGTTACAACTCCTGCTCCAAAACTACAAGCTGATGAGTTGGCCTCTTCCATAGGAATTTAGTTCATTTTTGTCAATTACCAACATGTTTCCCTTGTGATTCTTTTCTTACTGTATACCCTTAAAGTTAACTTAGTTGCAATCAGTACTTCTCTTATTTTCTTAAATTTCTTTTTATTTCAATGGTTTTAACAAATATTTACTAGAAAGCTCACAATGCTCACTTTCATATTTCAATTTATATTCAAATTTATTCAAAGATAAAATCACCCAGTTTTGAAGAAGTCTATATAAATAATAAAACTGACTTTTCAAACCCACCTGTAATGATGCTATTCCCATATGATTTGGATAGGTTACACAAATGTTTTTTCTTAACATAGTCCTCCCACTCACCTCTTAATCTTTGATATATTAATTTTTGCTATTTCTAGCAATGCTTTCTATTACAATAGACTAAAGTTCAGCCACTTCAACTTTAAAAATAACCATTAAAAAAGTCAACCGAAAAATAATGTAATGTAATCAAAGCACCCTGAATTAATGGAAAAGAGCTTATTTTATAATTGAAAACCTGTCTTAATATTCTTAGAATCACGATAATATTTCCTTTGGAAATTTGGAAGTCATGTGAAAATTATAAAAGTAGATTATGGTACACATATCAACCTATTCTCATCACTGCAACTTAGATATCAGTACAAAAATCATACCTTAGAATTTCTCAATAGTTGAGCAACACCACAATGAGTTTTACTGTAACCGATGAAAGGTAAAGTATGGTAAACTGGATGCATGTAACAAACATGGGAGGTCATAATATGTTTCCAGGATATGGCATTTTGCCATTGACCACAGTCTCTTGGAATAAGATAAAGTCATTGAAATAGTTAACAGATGTTAGCCATATTTGAAATATAAAAAGTTCTGTTGCTGAAAATTATGTAGGGTCAAACGGAGATTTGGCTCTTGGTCCATAACTTAACTGACTTGGCAAATGGAAAGTTGAGATCCAGAGGCATAACGCATAATATCGAGGCCACACATTCTGTACTCTGTGCAGGAGCTCATAAACTACTGACAATACATACACTGTGCTAAGCCAGCTTGATTAAGTATTAACACAGTATTTGATACTTAGGGAAATCTGAAGTCAATTTTCACCTCTACTGAATTAAAAAGTTATTTCTATAAAAGCAAAAGAATAGACTTTTTTCCAAGTTCAAAAGCGTGCCTACAAGTTTCATTATTCATCCTCAGCTTGCAATTTACCTGATGACTGGTATTTCTTTCTGTCGACTTCATAATCTTTCCAGTTATAATCTTTTTTAAAGTATCTTTTCCCCCCACTCTTGTCTATTGCTTCACATTTCAGAACAAGTTAACATTAATGATTTTCAGATGAATATATGTAGCTGAAATGGATCTTCTCAACCTTAAGTCATAAATCCATTCAAGTCAAGCATTGAAGGAGGCTTGTGCTACTTTTGAGTTTGTGGTTTTATTCACAGCTTTGCAGATAAAGTCACCAGCTTCCATCACTTTGTAAAGATTCACACCCTGGTAAAGAAAAGAAGGGATACCAGAGGGAAGAGGTATTAGAGAGAAAAAAGACAAAACAGATTCCTTTTAATTTTATTCATAGTTGCTTAACCATTTAAAATTACTATACAAAGTGTTGCTCATTAATGATTTGGGGGCAAAATCTGTTTTCATGAATCATGTAGTCCACATTTTAGATTTTTCTGCTTTACTAAAACTTATCTCAAATCTCACCCTTATGTAATAACATAGGCTAGACATATCTGAATAACCCAATGTAATTCAGGCTGGTACCTAAAGTCTAGGAAGGATAATAATAGAACGAGAAAACAGTCTACAATGTATCAGTAAAGAACAATCAAAATGATAATTGTTTAGAGGAGTTTATAGATAAGAACTGACTTAGGGGAAAAAAGTAACTTTACTGTGCAAAGAAACAAACTTGATAAAGCCCTAAGGATTACAGAAAAGGTGAACCCCACGTATATGTATATAGTATCATATTTAGAAACACACACTGGTATAATGTTGAAGGAGGTAGTAGTAAGTTAATAAAATGAAGCAGTATTTAGTACACATCTGGAACTTGTTGCCTGAGAGGTTGTACTATCTGAAAGTATAAATAGGATCAACAAAGGCTTAGGTAAATCCATGGATGACAGATACACAGTTGGGTATGAAGGCCAAGTTCGGGGCATGCTCCTTATCTCTTGGCTGGGTTTGGTGTGATGAGAGGTCAGCATTGAAGACTCCACCCAGCACTTTTGCTGCCACAAGGGAGGCAGAGCACTCCCTCGGATTAATCAAAGATTTGTCCTTCTGTAGCATTTCATATACTGTGACCTCCTTCAATACAGACCAGAAACAATGTGGGCTTAGAATTGAACATACTCAGTCATCCTTGCTATCCACAAGTAGTTTTAAATATTTATGGAAGTCTGTCTTTTTCTTAAAATAGGCAAGTATAAGTACTCATAGGGGCCTTTCATAACAATGATCATTTTAGAAATTGAAGACATTTCATATAACTAATTACTTCTCTTTAGAAATGTTTAATGTACTGTTTTCTTTGTAGTTTAATTTTTTTAAGAATGATCAAGAAAAATATTTTGTAAAATGACACTCAAATAATTTTCATTATTTATTTTTTATTATACAGTTATTTTCAATTTTAACATTTGCTTTGATTTGATAAATTTGGTTTTGTCACGGTAATGGCATCAGGTAGAGTATCTGTTAGGCACATTTTAGTTTAACATCCTTAATCCAATGATATTTAAATTTTGTAAACAATTAGCTTCATTTGTCTTTCACTTCTGAATTAAACTTGGCCCTCCATATCTACGATCTTGCATCCAACAGTGGCTAGAAAATATTGGGTAAAAAAGAAAAAAACAAAAAATATAACAATACAACAAAATAAAATACAAATATTTGTCTTTCACTTCTGAATTAAACTTGGCCCTCCATATCTACGATCTTGCATCCAACAGTGGATAGAAAATATTGGGTAAAAAAGAAAAAAACAAAAAATATAACAATACAACAAAATAAAATACAAATACAAAAAATACAGTATAACAACTATTCATATAACATTTACATTGTATTAGGTATTATAAGTAATCTAGAGATAATTGAAAATATATGGGAGGATGCACATAGGTTGTATGCAAATACTATGCCATTTTATATAGGGGACTTGAGCATTCAAGGATATGGTATCTGCAGGTGGTCCTGGACTCAGGTCCTGCTGGCAATATGGACCCATAAACAGAAAATTCTGTATCATAGTTAAACCCACAGATAATGATATGCCCAGGTGATTATGGAGGCAGAGATGTGAGGCAGCCAACCCACTGAGGAAAAAGGAGTAGAGAAGAATGTGTCAGGGAAGGGAGCCAGGAATGGTAAATCCTTACCCTAGTTTTATATGGAGAATATGAGTCATCGAGAGATAGGAGGATTGGTAGGGCACTATACCAAAAAGAAGAGCAATGCAAGACATCTGAAAAATAGCGTGGTATATATGGAGAACTGGCCAAAGTACCATGGTATGTATATATGGAGAATGATGGGCGAAAGTACTCTGATATATATGAGTGGTAATGTGCAAAAAAAGCCATGGTATATATGGAGAAAAGGCAAAATATACCTTTTACACTGGAAAAGGTATGAATAGTCCAGATTATGAGATAGAGCACAGCCTTGCTTTTCAGGAAATAAGAATGTATTGATGGTAGAATGAAGGATAAATTGAGGCAAGTCTGGAACCAGCGGACCAGTGTAGAGGATGAACACCCAGGAAAGAGATAACAACCTGCACTGATGCAGTCATAGCAAGGATAGTAAGAAAGGCACAAACAACCAAAATATTTTGTAAGTCCAATTAGTGGCCCTTGGTAATTGATTAGACCTAAGATCCATATAATATTGGATTCTACAGAGAATCTTGCCTTCTTAGCTTGGGTAACTGGTTGAATTGTGGCAGCTACTCAATGTAACAATCCTCCTTGAATTGTGAAATTATTAAGAATAGATGATGTATTTGCATTTGGACTACAAAGTTATTGAACATGACCTGACACATATCAAGCTTCAGCTGTCACTTGAGTTCAATTCAGTCATCTAAATCTCCAAGAAAAGACCTATTTCTCTTTAGTTTCTGTCATGGCCTTCTCATAGAAATGATTAAGCTGCTTTGTAAATGAAATCATATTTATTCCTAACCAGAAAAGATAGGCAATAGTTTTTGGTGTTTATAGGAAACAGCTGTTGATGTTTAGTGCCAAGTGAAATCAGTTTTTCAATAAATATTTATTGAGCATCTTTATGCCACAGGCACTGAGTATGAATAAGCTGTAATAACTGTTCTCTGGTTACACAGAGAGCTATGCAGATAAACAAGATCATGACACAATCTTGTGGTAAGTCCACAGGTAAAGATACAGAGGATGGAATGGAAGCAATAAAGAGAGGAACCCAACAGTTTGGACTGGGGGATAGTCAGGGAGATTAAATGTCTAATCATCTGTGGACAGTTTTCTTGCCTTTTATATTTTTTACCAAAAAGTAATTTACCCTATAGGCTAAAAGTTTATGTTAACAAGCATGTGCAAAATGAAGTGCTGATTTTGGTGGATGTTATTGCCCAGCACGTGACTTTTCAGGCACTCCCTGTAAAGAGACTACTCTTGCCATCCAGTGTCTCACACGCTATGTGTTATTAAGCTCTCCTCTTCCACTGACCATTTTAAAAGTGACCTGGGCTCTTTGCCAGAAGTCCTAGTTGTCACTGTGAGACGATCAAGGCCTCTGTTCCTTCAAGGAAAACATCCATACAAAAAACAAAACTGCAAAACTCAACATCATAACAACAAAGACACATGCTCTAACTCACAAAGTGTGTAAAATCAAATTGGATAATACATGAAAAAGTACTTTAGAGGTCATGAAGCACCGTAAAAATGTTAAATGGTAGCATTATTGGGGAATGAGCTACAGCAATAAGTTACTTTACAAAGCCCCCGAAAGAAATTTTTATTGTATTTTCCCACTGTGCATTTTAGCAAATAGCAAAAGTGTAGTAAAACTTTGACCTCAAAATTGCTTCCCAAATCTAAGAAGCAGTCCAATTTGGAGCTGCAAGGAATACATGAATATTAAGATTTGGTAAAGTAACTTACTGTATTGAGACCCAGGCCATTAAGCATATATACCAAATCCTCCGTGGCTACATTCCCAGAAGCACCTTTTGCATAAGGGCAACCACCTAATCCGGATACTGCAGAGTCGACTACGTTAATTCCCATCTGAAAGACAAACCAAAACACCTAAGGCTTGTGTATTTATGGCATATAAATTATTGCATTTCTTTTTATCCTGTGGCAAAGAGCAAAGAAGCAAAATCTGAACCTATTATCCAAACATATTCACTTACCTGCTGCTAGATCAGTCCCTGGGGTGCTGATTTCTTTTCTGACTGTGACTTTTAGACTAACAACAACTCTGCTATGGATCTCTGGAATAATCTTAGATCAAAATTTAAATGGTGTAATTTGTTGATAACAGCACAACTATAAGTGGTAGAGCTTAAAGTAAGGATAATCTACTCCCAAGTTTTATATATTCTTCAGTTCTCTAGGTTTATCCTAAAAGTATCACATAAAAAATGTAAAATACCCAACTCAAAATCAAGGGGAAGGGGAGGATCATTGTGTTTGAAATAGGATTTTGTGGGCTTAATTCATGCATTTGAACCATACAATCTTTATTCAGCTATTATTTTGCACACAAAACTCTTCTGCTTTGGAAGGAGTGAAGAGATATTTAAGAGGAAAGACACCACCACTAACAACGACACCAGGTCACATTTATAGGACCCACACTAAGTACCGAATACTATTCTTAATACCTTATATGTATTAACTCACAATTGTCACAAAAACCCATGAGGCAGACACTCTTCTATTATCCCCAAATCGTAGAGAGGAAACCCAGGTACAGAGGAATCAAACAGTTTCTCCAAAGTCATCATCTAGTAGGTGAAGTCCTCCATCTCCAGAGAATTCACACTCTGCCTTGCTTCGTATCCTCTGAAAACATGAAAGTTGGTACGTGATTATGTACTTGGGAATATCAAAGGTGCAAGAGATCTGGATACCTGGGGGTGGGGAACACTGTGGATCAGAGCCACTCATCCTTTATACTTAAGTCCAATAACCCAGGACACCTGAGTGCAGGTCAGAAAACCCAGGAACACCTGGGTGCATATGTGCAATTATATTAGACAATAACCAAGGAACACCTGGGTGCATGTGCATATTTACATAAAATGCTTGGCAAGATTCTGGACATCTGAGGGAGCCTTGACCATTTTCCTATATTTTCTCTACAAGGGTAAGGAGGATTCTGGCTAAACTGACTGTATTAATCCATTTCCATTGCTTATAACAAAATACCTGTAAGTGGGTATTTCCTAAAGAAAACTAAATTTATTGCCTTTAGTTTTGGAGGCTGGGAAGTCCAAAGTCCAGGGAACACTTAGTGAGGGTCTTCCTTGATGGTGGCTTCAGAGACACAGGGTATCACATTGTGAGATGGTAGAAGCAGAGAGAAAGCTCCTCATTCACTCTCCTTTAAAAGCCCTCAGAACCACACCCAAAACCACCATTAAACCATCAATTTAATCACCTCTTCAAGGCCCCACCTTTCATTTATCATAATTGGATTTCCCACCCTCAACAGTTACAATGAGGATCAAGTTTCTAATGCATAAAACTTGGGGAACACAATTTTATACATATCACCCACCTAACAGGATTTTTGCTGAAGACAGATCAGGGTGGTCAGACATCACCTGGGGGTAGGTGGAGGATGAGGGACCTGACCAGATATAGAGGGTGATCAGATATTAAGAGTGGAAGTTCTTGCTAAACCAATTTAGCAGGAATTGATAAAACTGGATTTTAGAAGGAAGTGCACAGATTGGCTTAGGAGAAGATTTAGAAGCCTGACTAAAGTTTGGTTAAGCAAAGAATCTGCCAAATCTTACATTATTATGGTATATTTGTCACAACTAATGAACAAATACAAGGGTACTTCAAAAAGTTCATGGAAAAATAGAATTAAAAAATAATACAAATCTTTCCCTGAACTTTTTGAAGTACCTTTGTATTGCCATGTTATTATTAACTAAAATCCATACATTATTCAACTTTCTTTAGACATTTTTAAGGACATTTCTAAGGACATTTCTAAAGATATTTTTAACCTAATATCTTTTTTCTGTTCCAAGTATTCATCAGGATACCACATTATGATAGTAGTCATGTCTCCTTAGGCTCCTCTGGGCTGTGACAGTTTCTTAGACCTGGACTATTTTGAGTAACACTGGTCATGTACGGTGTTTGTATTTGTCTGTTTTACAGTTCGTATTTGTCTGTTTTTTTCTCATGGTTAGATTGTAGTTATAGAATTTGAGGAAGAAGACTACAAAGGTAGAGTGCCATTCTCAAAACGTCATCTCTAGTGCACACACTATCAAACAGATTATGACTGCTGATATTACTCTTGATTGCAAAGGTGGTGTTTGCCAGGTTCCTGCATTGTAAGGCCCCCTACCCCCTTTCATACTGTACTCTTTAAAAAAAAAAAAAATCTGGGGAATACCTATATAAATTATTTGGAATTCTTCTATATGGGAGATTTGTACATTCTCCCATATTTAGTAATTTATTTATTTAAATGTTTATATCAGTAATGAATCATAGGTATTTATAGGTATTTATTTCGCACTTTGGATTATAATCCAATAGTACTTTATATATTTTGTTGCTCAAATTGTTCAAGATTTGACCACTGGGAACTCTTTAAATTGGCTCCTATGTCCTTTTGGCATAATAAGGGGATGGCATTTTTTAAACCACTTTTCTAGAGCTTTTCATGCAAGACAAGATTTTTACCAAGGCCTACAAAGGCAGTACTACAGTCCAAAAAGGTCTGGAATTTTTTGCAGCCTAAGGCAGGTTTATAAAACATAGATTGTTTGCTTCTGTACTTCCAATTCTCCTCATTACTTTCCTCAACATGGGAAAGTCTCAATAGCTTTCTTTCCATTATCCACAACCCCTTTCAAATAATGACAAGTTCAATCATATTCAGGTGTTAATAACTGCCAACCTGGTACATTTAGGACAATTTACGTTTGCTATGAATCAAAATAGTAAGAATAAGGAATTATGCTCTGGAAGTGAAATTTATGGTATTGTCCAGTAGCTGGAAAAGGCAACTAAAAGAAGCAGCTGCTTAACAATGTTAAGGTGTTGGTTCATCTCTGGAAGTCAGCCATGATATCAAATAGGCAAGGACGTTCTTCACTTATAGGTTAAAACTAATCTATTCAGTAGACTTGACTCTAACCCCCAAGGAGATGGAAGTTTCAGTGATTCTCAATCCTGTCTACGCATTAGCCGCACTTCAGGAGCTTTTAAAAAATGGCCAAGCTTCTCCCCAAACCAATGAAATAAGAAGCTTTGTCTAGGGATAGAGTCAGGCATTGGTGTTTTTTTAAAGCTCCTCCTGATGATTCTTATGTGTAACTAGGTGTGTGAACACCCGAGGCAGAGGTTCTTATCCATCTCACCCTCTATCAATCCTTATGAGTCAGCTTTAGAGAAGCTCTGTACCCTGGGGCAGCAAAAAGTTACCCATGACTGATAAAGATTTCAAGGAAATCAGTTTCGGAAAGAAGACCCAAAAAAGCATGAGGTAGCAAAATCAGAGGTACCAGCATGATAGGTGAAAGGTAGGCTTCAGCCCACCAAATGGGTGATTTATTCTTGGGGTCTGGAATCCAAGTGTCATGTTCCTTTTCTCACTGCTGAGAATCAAGACCCTGCAACCACAGCAGTCCCAGAGGGGAAACTTGTTACCTTGTCAAAAGAGCATAGTTTTCAGTCCTGATTGGCCTTTCAGGAGACAGTGAAAAAATAAAAGTCACTCTTCTATTTTGTAACTAAAGTTCATTGTGAAGTATTGCTTGGGCAACAGTAAAAGATTTATTCACAATAGGGCAACCAGTGTCACACAGAGGGACAATAAATGACTAACGTCACAACAGAGCAAATATAAATAACCAGTGAAGCCAAGAAAACACATTCAACCTCACATTAAATCAAAGACTGTGAGTCAAAACTATAACACTATGATACTTTACACTTTCAGACTGGCAAATATTTAAAAAGAATGTTGGCAACAAAATAACATAGTATAGAGCAAAGAAATATGAGACAATCTATAACTTCAACAATATGGACAAATCTCACAAACAAAAGATTGCATGAAGGAAGTCAGGCACAAAGCAGGACACACAATATGATTCCACTTAGATAAAGTTTTAAAATATACAACACTGGACAAGGTAGTTAGAAGTTGAATAATAGTTATGCTTTGAAGTGTGAATAAAACTGGGCACAAGGAGAGCTTCTGGGGTGCTGGCAACATTCCATTTCTTGAACTGGGTTGATTACATCGGTAATAGCAGTGTGCGAAATTTCATTGAGCTTATAATTTGTGCACTTTTCCATATGTGCATTATATGTTAATAAACATCAATGACAAAAAAAGCAGTGTTGTTGGAACTGAAGATAAACAGGCATACTTAAACTAGTATAAAATACACAAATACATACATCTACATAACGGACTCATCACAGTATGTTTTTTAATAATGAAAATTTGGAAACAATCCAAATGTCTCATAATGGGAGATAATTTGAATTAATGATGGTGCAGCTATAAAATGGAATGATAAATGCTATGTAAATACATAACTGAAAGAAAGAAAGAAATTAGAGGATGTTATAACAGTATATGCAGTCAGGATACCATTTTCTAAAAAAAATATTGGATTTGGGTTATATACCAAAACGCTATCAGTAGTGATCATCACTGATGTGATTATAGGTCATTTATTTTACTTTAATTCTATTCGTCTCTGTTTTCCAGTACCTCCACAATGAATGTTAATTACATATATAAGTAGTAAAATAAACAAAAAGATTTCTACACACTTTAGCCTGCAGTAGAATGATATTAAATAAATGAGAATGAGTGTAAATAAATCCAAGATATGAATTTCTCAATTAAAATCACTATTGTGCAACTAATTGGTCTTTGTAGGGTCTCAAATTGGAGGGCTAATCTGCACACATAATCTGGGTAAAAGGGGACCTGGAAAATGGTCTTTCCCTCTTTTCTAGTATCAAATTATTTCTTTCTTTTTTTTTTTTTTTAAAAAAAAGATGACCGGTAAGGGGATCTTAACCCTCAACTTGGTGTTGTCAGCACCACGCTCACCCAGTGAGCGAACCGGCCATCCCTATATGGGATCCGAACCCGTGGCCTTGGTGTTATCAGCACCGCACTCTACCGAGTGAGCCACAGGCCGGCCCCTATCAAATTATTTCTAATTTGTGAAGTTCTATTCACAAATTAATTGCATCAATCGAAAGAGCAGTATGTGGATTTAAAGTTTAAGTAAGCAATTTTAAAGAGAGTTCATTCAAGTATACATCAACTGTGAAAGAGAATATTAAGATATTATTTTCCTTTAAAGACTCTCCCCAAACAGAACTGAGGTTACCAGAGGTAGGGAAAGGGGAAGAGGAGATAAGAAAGGCATTGGTAAAGGTTCATGAAAAACGATTACATCATATAATGTTGAATATACTAATTATCCTGATTTGAGCATCACAAATCACACACGGGTATTGATATTCCTCTGTACCCCACAGATATGTAAAATCAACTCTGTTACAATAAAAAAATAGTCTCTCTCAAATAAAAAAATCAAAGTATTTTAAAAATAGATCTTTTTATTCAATATCCGCTAAATCCCCTTCTCTACCAACTGTGCAGTTCTCTTCCCCTGAAATAAAGATTTTCTCAATAGCTAATGTTATACATACACTAAATTATATGCTCTTATTTCTAAACAAGTTGCTCTGAAATTTTTAGTCATAGTCTTCTTAGAAAATTTGATTTTACAATGTTTGTTTTCTTCCCATCTACTTCCTTTTCCCATTAGAAATAGTATATAATATGATGTAAACAAATTCTGAGCAGACTAGGAAGGAAAAAATTTCCTTCATCAGTTCTTTACAGTAAATAGAGGGAACATATGCATATTTACCATTGAAGTCATATCATATCATTATGTATTTGAAAATAATAGATGGGCCACTAACCTCATTTTATAATTTAAGAAATTATCTGCATTAAAGGATTACTCTTAGAAAGACGTTCCCTTTCCTTCCTCTTCAAACACAAAGCACTACTTTCAGACTCAGGTTCCTGGTGCGTGTGTGTAAGCATATAGCACAACTATATTTTTGCACCAAAGACCACAAAAACAAAGCATTTGGGGTTTTTTGTCTTTTTTGATTTTGAATATTTTTAAATGAATAACCACAAGGTGGCAATGTAGCACCAAAATCCACCAAATTAAAGTTAAGCATTTACAACCCCACTGTGTTCCAGACCAAGAAAATAGCAAACATAGTTTTAATGTGTCAAATAAATAGTTTTCCTACATTTAAAATAAGGACACCTTTCCTAATGATGAAGAACACATGAAATAGTAGTTCAAAATATTCAGTATCTTTTTGCTTATTCTTCCTTTGACGTAAAGTGTTTATTAAGCATATTTTATATGCCAGGGACTTGGAATACATGCAAAGTCCTTTAGCTCATGGAATTTAGCATTAGAAATTAAAATTACTATATATTTTCTTCTGTCACTGAGAACTAATTTACTATTGCCAAATAAGAAGCAATTGCCTCTAGGGTTCAGTGAACTAAAATTCCCTAAAGTTAAAAACTACAACAAACTCCAAACTCAAAGGATTGAGGTGTCTTTGGCTCCCACTTTTCTCAAGGCTAATTACTCAGACTATTTATCCGGTGGCACAGGATATGATAAACTTGGTGAATCTGGTTATGTGTGCTCCATCTGCTTGAGCTCTTCAGATAAGTGCTTGGACTTAAGAGTTGAGCAAAATGGGAAAAATATTAGTGGCCACTTTTTCTGGAAAATGGTAACATGGCTGTAGATGCATCATGAGCACATTGCTTCTTACTACAGTCTTGGGTGAGCTCTGAGGAGTATTAACTTTGTGTGATGCTCAGATGACATGTTGATTGGCTAATTTTTAAAAAAAGGACTACCTTGACTTTTTCTTGGTGCTGTAAGATCTTATTCCCCAAACAAAACTGATAAATACAGTAAGAAGTTAAAAAAAAAAAGATTTTTCAGAATTTATAATCTTCTATGTATTTACAATTTCAGAATATTTAATGAAACCTAAAATTTTAGGTATTAAGGTTACTAAAGCCCCATTTAGAATTTGGTAACTTTACTTTTCTGAAAAGTCATCTAATTTTCTTACCCTTTAAGATTAAAATTTTTTTTAAAATTTGTAATGATGTTAGATTTAATTTAAAATAACAAAGTTTTCTGATAGTGGAAATTATTCATTTTTGAATTTAAGTTACTCAGAGTTACAAAAAAGTGAACATTCATGTTGGATAAAATATCTAAAATATGTTCATTTTTTCTGAAAAGTCATCTAATTTTCTTACCCTTTAAGATTAAAATTTTTTTTAAAATTTGTAGTGATGTTAGATTTAATTTAAAATAACAAAGTTTTCTGATAGTGGAAATTATTCATTTTTGAATTTAAGTTACTCAGAGTTAAAAAAAGTGAACATTCATGTTGGATAAAATATCTAAAATATGTTCATTTTCCAATATTTTTCTTCTCAACTTGTTCCTCATAGCTAATATTCCATCCCACAGAGGACTGGAATCACCATATATACGGTGTTACTCCTATTCCAGTGGCCAGGCCAGAGATCACTGAAGGATCACAGCACCCTTTCCAGTAAGCCCAGATCTTACCTTGAGATGCTTCTCAACCAGCACTGTAGTTATACATTGAGCGCTATGGTGCCCCCTGAGAGAGAACCTTATTTTCCACTCATGTGTATTGCGAACGTAAAATCATGCCATGTGAGCCATAGAAAATGAAAAGTTACCATACATGAATAATGCAGTGTTTGTTTTAATAAACTGAAGTATACATCAAAATTTGTATGTAGATATAGGCATATGTATATAGTGCTGTCTAGGAATGACTAAGTTCATGTGATTACTACTGCTTTTATATAACATTTCTCATCTTCAAAAGAAGTTTTCCTAAATACTTCACTCCTCCTTGTCTTAGAAAGGTGATAACTATATTCTTACCTTCACTTGATACATTTAATTTGAGATAGAAATGGAAGTGTATACATAGAAGGGAGTAAAAAAATGGAAAAACGGATAACAAGGAAATTTCAGTAAGACTGAGAAGATAAGAAACACTATTAGTGAACATTTATTGAAAACGTATTTTGTCACAGGGATTGTACCATATGTGAAGCATATGTAGAGCCCCACAAAATCAATGCAAAGTGGCTAATAATATATGCCTATTGCTATGGCTTGAATGTCTCTCTGAAATTCATTGAAGCTTCATCCCCAATGCAACAGTGTTAAAAAAGGGTGGGAAATCCAACTATGGTATTTTAAAGGAGAGGCCTTTAAGAGGGGATCAGATCACAAGAAGTACGCCCTCATGATTGGATTAATTCATTAATTAATGGTTTAGTAGTTTAATAGGTTATTAAGGAGTAGACGAGGGTCTTTATAAGGAGAGGAAGGAGGCATGTGGAATTGTGCTCTTGCTCAGCCCTTTCTATGTGATGCCTTGTGTATCTCTGGGGGACTCTGTAGAGAGTTCCCACCAAGAAAGTCATCACCAGATGTGCCCCCTGGACCTAAGACTTCCCAGTCTCCAAAACTTTAGAAAAATAAATTTCATTTCTTCTTAAATTACCCAGTTTGGTATTCTGTTATAAGCAACAGAAAACTAATACACCCATTTTACTGATGAGGAAACTAAGGCTTGTAGAAGACAAGTGACATGTCCTGCTTCATACAGTTAGTATGAGGCAGTGTAGGAGTGTAAACCCAACAATATTAATAGGTAACACTTAATAATGCACTAACTGTGTGTCAGATGCATTATTAAACGATTTCATTTCATCCATGTTACAACTCCAGGGGTCAGGGTGTGAATTAGGAAGAGAGAACTGACAAATCAAAAGGCTTCATTTTCTTATGAGACTTTTTTTTAACTTTCTGAAAAGTTTCTGCACAGCTTAGAAACATTATCAAAAGATTTCAGAAAGTAAATATTTATTGTCCTAGTGATTGTTATTTCTAGGAAGCTAGCCCAAGAAAATAGCCAGAAATGCTCAGATAGATTTATGTTCATGGATGGATACTATTTGTAATAGTGCTTTAACAGTAGAAATAAGCCCATAAATTAAACATCTAACAATAGAGAGATAGTTAATAAATTACATAAGATATACTATTATGAAACAGTTATATATTTTCAAAGAATATTTGAAAGAAAGATAAAAGAACAGGATGCAAACTTTGTTGGTACAATTCATTTGTGTTTCTAGATTTTTTCAGTCCTCTAATAATAAACATATACCACTCATGTATTTAGGATGAATGAACCTTATTAACATATAGTCTTCTTTTCACCATCATTCCCTTCTTCTGACAGTGCAATACCCACAAAAGTATATCAGCGTATCTCAGGCTCTTATTTCCTGGATTCAATTCAAATTCTATAGATTATTCCTCTCAGGATCATCTACCTTTGGAAGTTCTTGAAGGGGTAATGCTCCTATTCCTTCACTTCTTCAGCAGCCATCCATGCTCTCAAATATATTGGCATAAAATAACTAGGCCAGTGCTCCTCAAACTTTAATGAGTATATGATTTCACTTAACATGTCTGAGGTGGCAATCTGAGATTCTGCACTTCTAACAATTCCTAAATTATGCCAAAGCTGCTAGTCCCCAGAACAACCTGAGTGGCAAGAGACTTGAGCTCTTCTTGGAAACATCTCAGATGTCAAAACATCCTGCTCCAGCCACAATGGCTGCCTCCTGCCATGTGCAGTATTTCCCAGAATGAGATAATCCAACTATCAGATTCACCGGAGATCCTAGTTAAAAATGCAGATTTCTATGCTCTACCCTCAAATCTAACTTTTTTTCTTGTAAAGCTCAAGTGTATGTACTGTTTCAAACTCCAAGATGACTTTTATGAATAACAATGTGTATAAACCTCTAACCTTTTTTGTCTTAACTGCTCATCAGTGGCAGATAGTGCTAGCTCTTTGCCAAAAATCTATCTCGTTTTCTTCTGGGACTCTCGGCTAGATGACATTACCAAGCTGCCTTTGTAGGTAGGTATGCCTATGTGACTGTAGGTTAGCCAATGGAATGTGAGGCCACTTCTAAAACAAGTCTTTTCAGAAGCTACATCCCTTCTTCCTTTTTCTGAGCCAAATGCAGATGACAATGAGGCCCTAGGGAATGGTGAGCCACAAGATGGAAGGAACCTGGGTTCCTGAATGACTGCCTGGAGATGCCCACTGATGAGGAACATGTGCAGTAGGCTGTTCAATGAGAGAGAAACAAACATCCATGTCTTTGAGCCATATTCATATTGCAATGCACCGTTATATTAGTGTTGCCAATTAGAAATCATATACAAACTAATAAATTAATATCTGCCCTTTTGCTAGCTGCTTTCTATTTCCGTCTGTTCTTTATTTTTTCTACCTTGTCTTTTGTTAATTAAATATTTTTACGATTCCATCTTATCTCTTCTATTGACAATATTTCAAACTCTTCTTTAAATTGTTTAGTAGTTGCCCTCTAGCTTACAATACACATCTTTAATTAATCATAATGAAACTTCAAATAATCAGATCATATGTACAAAAGGAGCTTATAATAGCATATTCTCAATTCCCTCTATCCTTTCTTTGTGCTATTGTTTCCTTACCTGTTACTTTTACATAGATAAACCCATAATATATTGCTACTCTTTTTTCTTTAGGTAGTCAGCTATCTCTTAGATCAATTAAAAATAAGAAAAAAAAACCCCTCATTTTATCTTGACATTTCATTTCTGAATTCTCTGAAGGAACATGTCTGGAATAAGAATGGCAGAGATTCAAGTTCTGGTTTTTGGTGAACACTCACTTTTTGAAGTTAGGAGAAGGAAGATGAGTTTGCAAAAGAGACAAGGAATTCGGGAGAAAGTTCAATGTCACAAGTCAGGGTGGAAAAAGTTTCCCTAAATACACCGCAGTGATGAATGATACAGATGGCTAAGAAAAATGACAGCTGAAAAAATCCACCGGATTTATGCCATTGACAAATTTTTAAAGAGATCATTTCAGGACAGGATAGAGTTGGCAGTAGATTTTTTTTTTTTTTTAATGTAGA
Organism: Galeopterus variegatus; assembly: GCF_000696425.1. Lineage (NCBI taxonomy): Eukaryota > Metazoa > Chordata > Mammalia > Dermoptera > Cynocephalidae > Galeopterus > Galeopterus variegatus. Next base: position 245,229 of record NW_007728631.1, on the reverse strand, counting down.
GAATATAGCCTATTGCTTAAGAGATCACTTTCAAGAGACCGACTTCTGTTTAAACCTGCTCTGCCACTTAACTGGGTGATCTTGGTAATGTTACTTTACCTCTCTGTTCCTCTGAGAGTAAAATGAGTATAATAGAACTGATTCACAGACTTGAGAATTTAATAAGATCTTTCATGGAAGGCACTTAATAGCTTGTCACATAGCACTCATTAAATGCTGTCTTTAAGAAGCATTTGACAAGGATATAGAGGCAGAGGACATGTGGTGATAAAATGAAGAAGCAAGTTGGGGAAGAAGTTTGGTGGGGGGTGGTATGTGAAGTCTGGAGAGGTACTGAGGTCATGTGAGACATGTCAGTTGGAAGCCATAAAGGAAAGAGCTAACTGAATGGAAGTAAAGAATCATGCCACACGTAGAGGCGAAAATTGACAAAGAGAAAACCTCATAGATGAAAAGAGTTTGGGATTAGGGCAGAAACAGGGAGATGAGCCAGTGAGTTAATAGAGAAAACTGTCCTTTGACGTAGTATGAAGATGAGGACGATCAGAAGCACAGAGATATGTCAAAGGAACAAAGACTGTGAAGCTTTTGAGAAAGACAAATGACCGATTTTCTCAAAAACATAATAATTGAGCTCCGTCTGCTCAGAGTCCAAGAAAGAGTGGATCCTCTCATTTCTAGCTCCTGACTCTGGCTTCTCTAAGACTCGGTCCTACTCTGGTCTCATAACACTCTTCAATGTGTGCCCAAAGACGATTTTCTCAAAAACATAATAATTGAGCTCCGTCTGCTCAGAGTCCAAGAAAGAGTGGATCATCTCATTTCTAGCTCCTGACTCTGGCTTCTCTAAGACTCGGTCCTACTCTGGTCTCATAACACTCTTCAATGTGTGCCCAAAGAAATGGATAGAAACAATGGTAATGAGGATGAGGAGGGAAAAGTAAAGAGCACAGATCTATAAACATTGTGAAACAATATCTTTAAAGGGGGAGGCCACCATGTATTTTTCATAATAATCTGCCAATCACAGATTTTTACAACTAGACAATTTAGCCAAAATCTCTTATATCATTGCATGATTAAATTAAAAGGAATTGACTCCAAGACTCTTACCAAAAAGCTTTTGGGGGTTACCAAAAGTCACATAGGTGGTCAGTTACAGAGATGGATCTAGAACTTAGAACTTAGGTCTTCTTGTTTCTCGAATTTCACGGTAAGAGGTAAATAACTCTAGTTCCAAAAAGGATGTTAGTAGGAGGCCTACCTAATATTATGGGAATACAAGTAAATGTTACGAAGTACAAAACAAAAGAAAGAAAAAGAATTTTAAAAGAAAAAAAATTGAAAGCACAGTGGTTCTGAGAAAGAATGAACAGTATTATCAGTTCTCACAAACCAGGGATGGTTTGTGAGATTGTGCAGACCAAATTTTTGAAAAAAATCTAAGTAGCAAGCAATATATGTCAGCTTCATGGCATCTGGAACCTCATTCTACCCCACTCCATTATACCTTCAATATATGGCATGGCACCTAGAACAAAATGTTATTATTCAAATGTTTTTGAAAGCATAATTGAACAAATAACGTGCATAGAACAATAATGTATGCAATATCAAGATCTGGGTGCAAACTTGACTTTACAGGGTAATAACTGAACTTGACTGAGTTCGTGACACAGCACTACATATCCTTCTTTTCTTATTTATTTATTATTTTATTGTAACACAGTTGATTGCTCATACCTGTGGGGTACAGAGTTGACTATCATTACCTGTGTGCAATATGTGATACTCAAATCAGGATAATTACTATATCCAACATTATACAAAGTAATCATTTTTCATGACCCTTTACCAATTCCTCCCTTCCCTCCATTCCCCTCCCCCTTTCCCATCTCAGGTAACCTCAGTTCTGTTCTCTTCTTTTGAAAGTTCAACAAATTATTGGAATTATTATGTATTTCTTTCTTGGCATTACATTTCTCAGGATATAAAAATAAATGATACATTTGAGTTAATCACCATCTATTTTTTTTTTTCTCCCTGAACATTCTACTCCTAGAAGTGCCTTCTCATAAAGATGGGTTCCTGGAAACTGTTTGCTCATTGCCTCTTTTATTAATTCTGGCTACAGGTGGATTGGACCTAAATTGGGTCGATCACACTTTCCTCTCCCAGATTTGGAACTGAGACAAAAACAGAACTCATTGTTCTAAGAGGTGATATGTGCAGCATATGAGCTATGAACAAGCAACTTTTTCCATGAGCAATGGAGAACAGAGAAATTGTAGCAAAAGGAAAACAAAGCATTGTTAAATCAGAGAAATGAGCCTGAATCCAGACAGCTTTCAGTCCTTCCTGACATCTAGCTTCATTCCCTTACCACCTTTCTTTTTGAGATAATATTTAGTGAGAGCTGTGCTAAATACTTTAAACCACTTTGCAATCCTAGGATGTAGGTACTTTTATTATCATCTCCATCTTATAATTGAGGAAAGAGAAACACAGACTGTTGAATATGATCATACATAATGTTACATGTTTGGTAAGAGGTAAAGCCGAGATTTAGAATCTGATGCAAAGGCTTCTGTCTGAGCCTCTGCCCTTGATTTGTGCACATACTTTCTCTAAGACATTTCCATGCGACACCACGGGATCCTCATAACAAATTCTCCTTTTTGCTTAAGGTAGTTTGAATTGGCTACTGTTGCTTAGAAACAAAGAGTAGTAACTAACGTATCATTAAGTTAATGACCTGGCAGAGAAGATATTCCTAAGTACAAAGAACTACAATACAAGGTAGAATGTGGTAGCTATTATTAAAATTATAAACAAAGTTATTGAAAAACACTAATGAGATAGTTTGTATATATGGTAATGGAAGAAAGAAGGGATATGGAGAGGGGAAGAGAGGGTGAAAAGGTTGATGAATAGTTTGCCTCTGAATTGGGCTTTGAATGATGTTGACAAGGGGTGTGGATGGTGAGGCAAGTGTATTCTACAGAGAGGGAATGGTTTGGAAAAAGACATGTATGATGAACATGCCAAGCACGTACTAAGGGGATTTTAATGAGACTTTTATTCCAGGGGCGGTTGGGATGTGGATGCAGTATATTTTTGATCATAGGAAGCCCTGAATGACTTTCTACAGGATATGAGCTTTATTCTCTAAGAAATAAAGATTTAAAGTTTATAAATAATCGTAGCATTATCAGCAATTTGTTTTACTTTGATTTTGCTAGCAAGAACGCAGTGATTGAGATGAGTAGAAGGTTGAGAAATATGCAAGTACCAATGCTAGTTAGAAAATTACCACAATGCATCAAGTCATTGGTGATGAGTATTTAAAACAAAGGAGAAGAAAAAAAATTTTCTTAAGGAATAAATCTGAGATAAATTTATGAGGTGAATTAGCATCTGAATGAATGAGTAACAATTGAAGGAGAGAGTGAAATTTACAAAAGCACCGGGTCCTCCAGATTAACAACTAAGTGGAGGATGATCCATCCACTGGGACGGGATGAAGAATCAACTCTTGTGGAAGGCAGAAGGTGCTTTCTTGAAAATCACTGTAGACATAGAAAACTGGATATTTACCACATGATGTTTCTTAAAGCATTCCTGATTGTCTGAAGTTAACTTTAATTCATTTTTATCTTTCATTAAATATACCTTTCCTTTTGCTCATTTGCATCTGAAGTGATTTCACATCTTTGGTAATATACAATTTATGGTTAAACATTCTTGTAACCCAAATAATTCATCTACGTTCAGCAGTATAATAATTCAAAAAGATTTGACAATGCAATCCCTGAGAAGAGCACAAGTCTCCCCTTTTTGTGTGAGTAACAGGGGTGGGTTTGGGGGTAATAGGTGATACAAATTTCACATATATTTAGGTGAGCTCTATACCAGAGGGACCAGGTCTTGCTTCCAAAGGTGTACACTGGAGGTATACAAGACTCTTAGAAGCTCCACATCCAGCTGGCTGCAATGCCAGGGCAGCAAAGGGTGAGCGAGATGCCTGGCAAGTGGGGATTAGGCAGCCTCGAAGACAACAGGACACTCAAACTCAGCATAGAAAGTATACAACAATTTGCCATTTCCCCCAGAAGGGCTGAGAGAGCACTGGTGGGCATAAAGGGACTAGCATCATAACCAGGATGGTGCAGAGAATATGGGCCACAGGTAGGGTAGACCATGGTTGGAGTACTATCACAGCCCGGAGGATGCATGGGCTGGAGAGCCTCATCTCAGGGGAAACAAGGGAGAACTAAGAATGCTGTCACATCTGGTAACCCCCCACTAATGCCAGAATGATACTTAAGCCTTCTTCAAACTTAGCTCACTCATAGGAAGAAGAAAGAGGACAATTGAAACTGGAGACACTGTCTTAAACAAGTGGCTGGGCTGATTTACACATGTATTCAACCATTTATTAGGAGATAATCTATTTTGGAACATTTACTCTGCGGGATTCATTAAACTAGATACTGCCATATTTTTACATTAAAATAGTATACTATTATGTATGCTACAAGGTATAAAAAATTTCACAGTACTACTTCACTATATGAGTATTTTCACTCACATCAAGTTCAGCTTGATTTATAAATGAGTTACAAGTATCTTTCTAACTCTAGAGCCACTACTGATCAAAATATCTAATAAGATATTTTTGGTAACAATGGTGTTAATATTTCTAAGCACGAAGTACAACTTGGAAGAAGAGAGAAGGCTGGGCACACATGAAACAAGAATAGGTTTTTCTGCCCCTAGAAATAGTCTGTCAAAGCCACCAGAAACAGTGTGGGCAAAGCCAGTTATTAAAAGAAAGTAGGAAAACAAAAGTAAGTATAATTACAGTTAAAAATATAGGAGATGAAGCAGGTTCAGAGAAAACCAACATATCTGGAAAACATGATATAATCAATGGTTGAGGCAATTGGGGATATTTATCTTGGAAAAGACTCAGAGGTAGATCAGAATTGTAGTCACATAGTTCAAGATCATTATATGGTCAAGAAAGTAAACTTTCTCTGTATGATTCCTAAGGAAATAAACGGAGGTAGCATGTGGTCAATTAGAGTTAACTCTCTAGCCATTTAATGCTGACTAAAAAAGGAGTTAGCTCTCAAAATAACAATTTCCCTGCCACTGAAGTATTAAAAGACAATCTGAGGTTGTAGAAGGAATCCCTTCTACAGTGAGCGAGACCATCAGCTTTGGTGACTTGTAGGATTTTATCCAATCTTAAGGCTTTCTATAAATGCATATTAAATTTAGCTTGCTCAATAACATAATTCTTCCATAAAATTATAAACATAGCAAATGAAGTTAAAATATTAAGGGCTTCTGGTATTTTAGTTGGGGACAATAGCATTACTGTGGCAAATCCATTCCTGATATCTGAAGATATGACAGACGAATTCTAAGCAAAGACACAGTGATTTCATAGGAAGGCTACATGCATATAAGCCTCAAAATGGCAAGCAACTGTGATGTCCAGTGCTAGTAGCCAACAAAAAGTCATATAAAACATATTTTTTAAAGAATAACACATGCTGAAGATTCTCATTGAGGAATGCCAAACCCACACATATTTGGTATTTGTGGCAAAGCTGCCAAATACCACTAGGCTTGCGAAAGCTTCCATATAACCTGTAATATACTTTATAAATTTGTTCAACTTTAATACTTCTAAATACTTAAAATTCAATGCTACCCTTCATTAAAAATAAAAATATATAAGCAAATAGACATCTTTAGGTCTGAGTCAAATTCAAGAGCTATTTCCCTCACTGGCTACATAATTTTCAGAGAGAAAAAAAATAATGGTACCACAGAGGACTGATACCTGCAAATGGCATTTCCCAAGCTCCCATATCAGCTGGATTCCTGTAGGGTTCAGCCAACAGAAGGCTCTAATGGGAGAGAGAAGACGGATAGTTTCCCTTCTCTGACTGACTGCTTCAGGTCCTATCTCCATCAGAGTTCGTGTTTTCTCTGTGGTTTCAAACGTCCCCCGTTGACTATGGACAGGCCTACATGGTTCCAGCTCCCTCCTGATGACTCTGGACTCAGGGCTCCAATAACACCACCTTCTTCCTTTGTCCGTCCAGCCCAGAGTTCGTGTTTTCTCTGTGGTTTCAAACGTCCCCCGTTGACTATGGACAGGCCTACATGATTCCAGCTCCCTCCTGATGACTCTGGACTCAGGGCTCCAATAACACCACCTTCTTCCTTTGTCCGTCCAGCGTAGTGGCCTCACTGCTCTTGCAGTTGTGGTGTCCTGTTGCTGATCTCCAGGAGTGCCTCCTTAAGACTGACTCACCCAGCGTGCAAACTTTGAGGAGCCACTCAGTCTCGGGATCAGCAAGCACAGGATCAGCACCTGAAAATGAGTGCCTTCTCAATTTTGTGCCCTAAACACCACCCAAATCTGGGCCCTTTTACTCTCTGGGTTGCCTTATTGTCCAATGTTCATTTTTATAGTTTTCTCATCACCTGTATTCCCCACATTCAATTGCTTTTATGTCTCCTGCTTTCTTGCTGAACCCTGACAAATCTAAGCATCCTTTCCAAGGAGTTTTACCTTGATTTTTTTTTTACCTAGCTCTTGTCAAAGGCATATTGAGAGAAGTGATATTAAAGGAAGACACATTAAGGGATATCCTGTCCCTCTTCATCTAAGTCTTTCAGTTCCATCGTCATATCAATTTAGTTCAACAGAATGACCTGAATTTCATTAGCTCAGATTCCTGCAGGGAAATCTTCCCTGAATCCCATTTTCAGGTCATTCTCTTGTTTATTGAAAGACATTGCAAAATAAATAAATAAATAAATAAAAATCTTGTGAAGGATGATTTTTTTTCCACATTTATTCTAGAAACCCCTGCTGGAGACATCATCCATTGATTTTACTATATTACATACTACATAAGCCAAGATAATTAGGTTGAATTATTTAAGCAAAAAAAAGGGGGGAGGAATTTTTTGGTTCCCTTAAGTGGTCTATGGAAAGAATTTGTTGGAGTTGATCATGAGAAAAATTGAAACCAGGTATTCCAACATTATCCTTCCTTCTATTCTCTCTCTCTCCTCCTCTTTCCTATCATTTCTGTCTAAAAGTGAGAATTCTAAGTTAAAGTTACTATTCAATATAGCCAAGATATACACACATACACTGTATTAGTCAGTTTTCTGTTGCTTATAACAGAATACCTGAAACTGGATAATTTATGAATTAATAAAATTTATTCCTTACGGTTTTGGAGGCTGGGAAGTCCAAGGTCCAGGGGACATATCTGGTGAGGGCCTTCTTCTTGGTGGGATTTCTCTGCAGGGTCCTGTGGTGATGCTGGTATCACATGGTGAGGGCCAAACAAGGCCTCATGCCCCCTCGCTCTCCTTATAAAGCCACCAGCCTACTCCCTGATAACCCATTATATCAACCCACTCACCCATGAATGGATTTCATTCATGAGGGCATAGTGCTCACAAACCAATCACCTGTTAAAGGCCCCACATTTCAAATAACATAGTTGGATTTCCCACCCTCTTAACATTGTAACAGTGGGGATGAAGCTTCAATGAGTTTTGGTGGGACATTCAAATCATGGCATACACACACACACACACACACACACACAGATAGATACAGATATAATTATGTATCTATATGTTTATCTATAAATATCCTAAATATGCTCAACAATATAACATTTGAGTAAAATTTGAACTGTGTGTACACATACATATGTTTATACACACTTTTCAAATTTTACTCAAATGTTATATTGTTGAGTATATTTAGGATATTTATAGATAAACATATAGATACATAATTATATCTGTATCTATCTGTGTGTGTGTGTGTGTGTGTGTGTGTATACCATGATTTGAATGTCCCACCAAAACTCATTGAAGCTTCATCCCCACTGTTACAATGTTAAGAGGGTGGGAAATCCAACTATGTTATTTGAAATGTGGGGCCTTTAACAGGTGATTGGTTTGTGAGCACTATGCCCTCATGAATGAAATCCATTCATGGGTGAGTGGGTTGATATAATGGGTTATCAGGGAGTAGGCTGGTGGCTTTATAAGGAGAGCGAGGGGGCATGAGGCCTTGTTTGGCCCTCACCATGTGATACCAGCATCACCACAGGACCCTGCAGAGAAATCCCACCAAGAAGAAGGCCCTCACCAGATATGTCCCCTGGACCTTGGACTTCCCAGCCTCCAAAACCGTAAGGAATAAATTTTATTAATTCATAAATTATCCAGTTTCAGGTATTCTGTTATAAGCAACAGAAAACTGACTAATACAGTGTATGTGTGTATATCTTGGCTATATTGAATAGTAACTTTAACTTAGAATTCTCACTTTTAGACAATCTTCTTTACAGCTAACATCTATAGGACATCTGTAAGTACTATTGAATTTTTTAACAGAAATATGTCTGTTCTTGCTCAGTATTCCAGGCCAGTACCAAATCTTGTATCAATTACTCACATCACCTCACATGTCCAGGAGGAACTTATATCAAAGTCTGTGAGCCATCTAACAAATGCATGCATGCCTCTATAAATATATAGCCATGTTTCAAAAATTTTATAGAGGTAGGACTCTTTCAGGCAGCTTATCCCACTAAAGATAACATAAATCCAAAACTTCACACAAGATGAAGTACGATATAGTATAGCTATATATACAAAAAGTGCTAATTTATTTCAATATATATAAAACCAAAAATATTTTCGAATTGGTATTGAGCTCTAAATTGAATCATTTATGTACCTAAACAACTCATTTGACTTCAGTGCATTCATAGAAAGCACCAAAGTTCAGTTTAGTCATGTTTTTTTTTTTTTTTTCCCCATGACCACATCTTTACAAACATTATTTAAAACCAGGCAAGGTTTGGTGGAACAAACATAATAACGATGGCCTTTGACTTTATTTTCGACTCTTCATTAACTGAATAGTCCACTTTAGAAAAGTCATTTTCCTTCTTTGGACATCACTTTCCACATTTGAAAAGTGAGTTGTTGAAGTAGTTCCTTTCAAAGACTTACTTTCATAGTATATAAAACTCTTCATAAAAAAAAAGGAAGAATAGAGGTCATAGTTACTGTCTTAATTATAAAAGAAATGAGAGACTCTTAAGAGCTCCCTATAAGATTTTAATGCAATGTTTTTCAAGGTGCTAGTATTTACACCTGCCAAATATCATCTGATTATAGCACAATATAGTCTTGCACATTATAGACAATCTATAAATGTTTGTTGATTAAGTAAGCTTATTTCGTGTTTCTGATTCTACTGATAAAATATATGAGAGTTTAATGGTGCAGATTAAACATAAAGAGAAGAGCATGTTTATTGTGCTTCTCAAGACACACACACAAAAGAGCCTCTTCTAAATCACAGTACTATATGTTTTGTGAGTCACAGATTCCTCCAAGATCCTGAAGAAAATATTATCTCATTGTGCCAGAAAAAATTTCACATACATAGACACACACTTAAAATTGTGTATATTGATGTGATCCATGGCAGAGTACTTTTCTAAAACAAATATATTGAATACATTTAATTGTCACCCTTATCCAAAGGTTGGGGAGTGGATATTCCGTTGTTACTTATGAGCTCTGTAGTCTGTGTATCTCAATGTTTCTGTGCCAGTCAGTACTTTTTAATGCAGCAATTTCTAAAATTTATTATTAGTATGATGATGTTTTAATGTCAACATTGCTTATTTATCATTACAACATTAGCAACATTTAAACATTTATCTGACCAAATAAAGTTAAGTATGAGATGTCCATGACGATGAGATGTAATATCTTCTCATAAGATAATATAATATAAATATAAGACATAAAATATTTTCATGAGAAACAATTTAGCGTGTTTTATTAAGACTTTTGCCCGTATGGTGCTGCTACAGGATTTGGAGCCAAAATGACTTAACTCAATGCCATAAATGTGAAATAGAAAAAGAGAAAACAACCACAATTGTAGTATCTATTCTGTAGTGTTTTGTTGACAAGCAATGTAACCATCCTAAAGAATAATAACCCACTATATCTTTTTAGTCATCCAGACATTCTTTTAAAGCAGTAAAGATTTTTATTTTTCTTTTTTAGAGTAAATGGGTTTTTGGAAAGTCATGAGAAGAAACATGTGGAATACATTCCTTAGCTTTCTGAAATCTCCAACTGTGAGTGACAGGTGTACAGTACTTTGAAAACTTAAAAAAAAAAAAAAGAAAAGAATACATTCCTTAGCTTTCTGAAATCTCCAACTGTGAGTGACAGGTGTACAGTACTTTGAAAGCTTAAAAAAAAAAAAAAAAAAGAAAAGAAAAGAAAAGAAAAGAAAATCGCATTGTAATTCTCCAAATAAAATAATACTAGTCCACCAAATACTATTGCTATATGACGGATGTTTGGCTAATGTTTTAATGGCTGCTAATCAACCCTGATGGATGGATGGGGGGAGAGATCTATAATCAAATATAGGAAGACATTGCTAATTTGAAATATAGTAATGACTGGGTACAATACTTGGCATGTGGTAAGAACAAGAATATAGCTAATTTTTTTTCCTTCATGTTACTTCGAATAATAAGTTTAATTATTAAAAACTGGCTTGTTATGGTATTTTGTTTAAAATTAAAGTCACCCTTCAAACAAGAGAAGTCAACTATAATTTCATCAGAACTTTAAAATAATGTAATAAAATTAGGTCAACATATCTACAAAGTAATAGTTTAAATTGAAAAGTAGTATACTTTATTTGACTATTTGAACTGAAATAAACTGAAGTACTCAAGATAGTCAAGAAAAATGTGATCACTCTGGCTGCTCCAAAATACATAGATATGCAGAACTGCTCAAAAGCACATTACTAATGAAAACAATCATGTCTCTCATTTCAGAAGAGGGAAGTCAAATAGTAGGAAAAATAAATAAGATTACAATTCAGGATGGCTGTTCACTACTATGGCAGAAGGCTCATATGATGCACTGTGGTCTATATATATGAACACACCCCTACGAAATACAGCAAATCAAGACCAAACCATCTTTCTTTTGCATCAGATATTCCATATGTACCTGTGATTATGGGGATTATGGAAGAACTTCTGTCAAATTAGAATCAGCAAAAAAGACTATATGAAAATACCCTATAAATTTTAAGACAATGTGATAAGATTGCTTTGCTTTTCTAAACTTACTTTTCTAAACCATGAGTTACTTCTTTTCTCATATCTGCCATCTTCTCTCTTGAGACCTTGCCTTCTTCAAAACTCTCACCTTTATCTATTGCAACTACATAAAATCCTTTCCTCCCTTCCTATACTGACCATGTGTTCTCACCTATTAACTATCTGGGTTTGCTTCCTTTCTCAGTTACACCACATCTTAGCTTTCTCCTCTCCCTCACATGTATTGCATTCAACCCTTTATATGGAATAACAACTATATGATTTTAATTTCATCTAGACATTTAAGTTTCAAAATACAATTCATATATATTGTGCCAATAGAATCTTATAAATTCTTTAACTTTATCTAAACTGGAGCATGCAAATTATCAATGAAGATATCAGCCATATTTTTCTATGCTTGGATAAGAGGCCATAAAATGGTGTAAGAATTATTTTGAACACCATCTAAGATCAAACTGATTATATAAATTTATCTCATATATCTAGATCAGTTTTCTAGATCTTACATTTCTGCTTTACATTTTAGTCAACAGACCTCTCAGGAGTAGTTCACTGTAGAACATGTAATAGCAACACTGACTTCATCATAATTAAAAACATTGTTTCTGAAAAGAAAAATTCTGCATGGAAGTTAAAAGGAATCTCTTCCCAACTGGAACAATGTGTGTGGTCAAAATCCACAAAGGAATAATGATAGGTTTGGAATGTGGAGTCCATACAATGTTTACCTGAGAAGAGAGATAAAGGATGTATAGAAGAAGTGGCCCTCACAATGTGAAAAACTACATAGCTATTATAAAGTGAATGAAAAAAGGATGTTATAATTCATGATTTAAGTTGCTTACTTTTATGCTTTAGTTTTCTTACTTTAGAAGTCTCCACTAAAAAGAAAATTCCAGAAAAGTTATGCAAATTTTCAAAGAGCTCCTGTAAGACAATAAAATATATTCTGATACAAGTGCTTCAAAATATAACAATAGAGGGCCGGCCCGGTGGCGCACTGGAGAGTGCGCCGCTTGGGAGCGGGGCAGCGCTCCTGCCGAGGGTTCAGATCCCATGTGGAGACCGGTTCCCG
>NW_007728631.1:230969-231529 GCF_000696425.1 Galeopterus variegatus | reverse complement strand
GGTCTGAAATGTTGATGCAACTGCAGGCTTTCAAGTATTTCAAACAAAATATCTACTTTTCCCCCTACCCACACCCTCCTAATGAGGTAACCCCTGGGCACTTCTCCAGATGGAATCACTGCTGCAAGAACGTGAGCTTTGTCTTTCATCCTGCTTCTGATTGAGCTGTTTATTTTTCTGCTCCATATACTCCTGCTTTCCTGAAAGAACACTTGGGATGTACTTTCAGGACAAAATATTTCCAAGATCCTTTGAATGTTTTAAGTCTCACCTCCAGGGCAATATTCTGTATGTACAAGATCATTAAAAAGAAAGAAAAAGAATGAGAATACAAAACAGGTGGAAATCAGGAACTATACAATGGTTTCAAATAAACCATCTTATTTTATTTTGATTTTAGTTTTTTTCTTTCCTCATTTGTTCATATAACTATCTGTTAAATTTTAAATATTAAACTAGTAATGAGGCTCTTGTACAATTAAAGTTTTTGTCATACACATATGGAGAGACATTAATTAATTTTCTTAATTGATTAAAGTATAATAATTCTCTTAATTTAT
>NW_007728631.1:230249-230882 GCF_000696425.1 Galeopterus variegatus | reverse complement strand
GAGTAGTACTCCTGTTCATTTTTGGTTTCCATTTGCATGGTATATCTTTTTCCATCCTTTCACTATTAGTCTGTGTGCATCTTTACCAGTGAGATGAGTAAGAAAGATGAGTGGAGAAAGCATATAGGTGAGTCTAGCTTTTTTAATACAATCTGTCAGTCTGTGCGTTGAGTGGGGAATTTAATCCATTTAAATTTAGGGATGTTATTAAGAGGTACTGTCTTACTCATGTCAATTCCTTTTAATTTAATTGCTTTTCCTATGGCTGATTTAAATATCTTTTGTTCCTTTCTTTCCCTTTTATTGTTTGTCTTCAGTTTTCATTGTTTTTTTGAGGTGATATAGTATAGTTTCTTTCTCTTTCTCAGTTGCATATCTGCTCTACCAGTGGTGTTTATATTTTCTAGTGTATTCATGGTGGTGGTTATTGTTTTTTGAGTTCCAGGTACAGAACTCCCCTAAGGATCTCTCACAGAGCTGGTCATGTGTTGGTGAACTCCCACAGCCCTTGTCTGTCCCCTACAAATATATATATACTCAATCATCTTTCAATAAAAAAAATTGTCAAAAAAATACAAAGTATTCACCCCCCCAAAAAAATCAAAAATAAAATGTGTCTTGTTTACTCTTTGT
>NW_007728631.1:222490-229449 GCF_000696425.1 Galeopterus variegatus | reverse complement strand
AGTATTCACCCCCCAAAAAAAAATCAAAAATAAAATGTGTCTTGTTTACTCTTTGCCTTTTACTCATCTATCTGAATTTTAGATTTAGTTATCAACTCTTATGAAGGCTGCTAGGATTTCATTTGAAAGAACATTAAGTTTATAAGCAAAATCAGAACAATTGCCATCTTTAAAATACTGAATCCTCTCATCAGTGAGATGATATCTAGCCATTTATTCAGATCTATATCTTATTCTATATCTAGCCATTTATTCTGATTTATTTGTATTTCTTTCAATAACATTTTGTAATTTTACTATACAGGTTTTACCACAAAGGTTTTAACATATATTCAGTTCAAACATGCATTTGATTTCTTCTAGTACTTTATAGTTTTTAACTTAAATATTATTTTTTCCATTATATCTTGATTGGTTATTATATTTCTGTAAGAACATTGTTATTTTGACTATTTTAACCTGATATTTTGCTGAATGTTCTTACTACTGTATACATATTTATATATAGCCATTATGTGATAAATATATAATATCACTACACACCCACTCACACACACACACAAAAGTTATCCTTATTGAAAATCATATAACTGTCCATATAATAATCTAAGAGAATATGTATCATTATAAAAAAATCAATCATTTAAAAATATAGAAAAATTTTTTATTCCTAATTACTTCTTGCCATTCTTTTTTCTTATTTTATTATATTGGCTAAAACCTCCAATATAATAATGAAACAGTGATAAATATCTTCTTTATTTTATTATTTTTTAACTGAGAGTGTTTCTAAAATTTCCTTCAGTTTAATATCCATTGCAGGTTTTTGATAGATAATATTCATGAGCTCGAGGTAGTTCCCATCTACTCCTACTTTTAAAAAGGTTTCATCATGAAAGGGTCTTTAATTTTATCTTTTTATTTCTGTATTCCTTAAGTAATGTTTTTCTCCTCTAATCTGTTAATGTTCTGATTATATCAATTCCCTGGTATTGAACTAATCTTTCCTTAATTCTTAGTATCGACATTACTTGATAATGTTGTATTTATTTTTACTAGATTCCAATTTCTAACAGTTCAAAATCTGCATTGTTAAAAGTATCCCTCATTTTCCTTTAAGTTATTTTTTTCATTTTTATATTTGCATATATGCCCATCTACATTTTAAGGGCCATCTGACACCAAAACCATTGCAATTAGCCTTTTACTGTATACTGCCACTAGTAATGGAAGTGAACAGTTTTCCTAAGACACATTAAGGTGAAAATAAAAGCTGAATGAAATATGCCAGACTGTAAGATTTTTGAGCACAGGGTCTAATGCAGACTTTGCTTCTCTAAGACCCAGTACGGAGGCCTAGAACCTACTCAATAAATCTTTATGGGGAGTGGGTCAGAAATCTGAGCAAGATCACATCTGATGGAGTCAATTGTTTTGACTAATCAAAAAGCAATACCACTAGCCATGCAGGGGGGAATATGGTTTTGTAGCTGAGGGGATGAATGAGGCAGCAAATCAAGAACAAGAGCTTTGTCTAGTGCCCCAGAAAATTGATGATCAATTCTCACTCCTGTTTGGAAGAATCTACAATGACTCTTGTCTTTGCCTCTTCTGTTTTCACTGCCCTTGCATAGTTTAGGCCCATGTGTCCCCGCTCTGCAGGACAGCTGTGTTTCTTCCCTCTCTTTTGCCTTCCATAGTCAATAATTCATGAGGTCCTGCTATGACCTCTTAAATAAATTCTCACTCTGCTCTTTTCTCATCTGTACTATGCATGCCCTACACACAAGGCCTTCAATATCTCTTGCTCAATTCACTGAAAGAGTCCATGATCTGATCTGTGCCCCTTTGTCCTGTGCCCCTTAAATCTACCTTCTACAGATAAACCAGAAAGATTTTTCTAAAATACAAATCAAAAGTGCAAATATAATTTTCCTGCCTAAAATATTTTTTGTGGTTCTCCATCACCTGCTAGATAAAGTCCAAGATTCTTACCGTTATTAGTGAGGCCCTTGACATTTTGGCATGAGAATATGTTGTCCAGCCTCATCGTTTATCATTGTTTCACATTATGTAATTTTTATCATTGTCTTTAAGTTACTATTATCTTAAACTTTATGTTTCAGCAACATAAAATATCTTATAGATTCTCCCACATTGTTTCTAACTTCCTTGCCCTTACCATATGTCTTTTCTGCCCTGGAATCCTTGCATATATGTTAACTAATTCATCTTCAACTCAATGCATTGCTTCTACCAGGAAGCCATGTTTCTGGAGTGAAATTATGGCTTCAACTAATAAAGGTCTCAATTTAAGAAGCTCCTGCACACATGTAAAAACATTTATTCTGTAGATTCCAATGTCTGTTGTTCAACTATACAGCCCCCATATAATATGGAATATATTTTCTCTGTGTAAATATTTTCATTATATTTTTTTGCAAATGTTTTTACCAAATGTCAATTCAGGCTTCTTATGCATAAGCACACAGGACTAAGTTGCCACGTTACCTGGCTGGATATTATTATCTCATTCCTGCTCCACTTCACATCCAATGCCAACTAGAATTAAATTGCAGATGAGAACAAGAGAATAATTAAGGAAAAATTATAGGCCTTAAAACAGACAGCTTCTGAATTTTAAATCACTTTGCAAAGACTTCCTCATTAAGTGCAGGTGTGCTGCTCTTTTTGTATTTTTAGGTACTAGCGCATCGAGTAATCATCTACTATTCCACAAGGAAATCAAGTAAAACAATTCCTCATCATCAACATAAGAAATGGAGTTTCCATTGAAACTGTGTATTTTGACAGTATTTAATCATTCTTTGAAAATAGGCTCTGAACACTAAGCATATATTATGTGCTAGACCCTGTGGCAGAGGCTCTGATGTACCATGAGACACAGTCTGTCTCCTCACTAGTAAGTGGAGCATGACATGTAAATAAGCAGTCAGATACTGTATGAACAGCACAATGGCAGGGGACGTGTTCTGAGCNGCACACAGGACTAAGTTGCCACGTTACCTGGCTGGATATTATTATCTCATTCCTGCTCCACCTCACATCCAATGCCAACTAGAATTAAATTGCAGATGAGAACAAGAGAATAACTAAGGAAAAATTACAGGCCTTAAAACAGACAGCTTCTGAATTTTAAATCACTTTGCAAAGACTTCCTCATTAAGTGCAGGTGTGCTGCTCTTTTTGTATCTTTAGGTACTAGCGCATCGAGTAATCATCTACTATTCCACCAGGAAATCAAGTAAAACAATTCCTCATCATCAACATAAGAAATGGAGTTTCCATTGAAACTGTGTATTTTGACAGTATTTAATCATTCCTTGAAAATAGGCTCTGAACACTAAGCATATATTATGTGCTAGACCCTGTAGCAGAGGCTCTGATGTACCATGAGACACAGTCTGTCTCCTCACTAGTAAGTGGAGCATGGCATGTAAATAAGCAGTCAGATACTGTATGAACAGCACAATGGCAGGGGACGTGTTCTGAGCACAGCCCAGAAACACCTGTTTAAAAAGTCTTTTTAAGTTGTGACTTAAAAGATGAATAATGGTTATCCAGAGGTAGAGAGCACCATATATGAAGGCCCCAGTCCAGGGTATTTGGGAATGAAAAGGAGCAAGACAAGAGATGAGGCTGCAGAGACAGGCCTAGGGCAGCCTAACAAGAGTTTGGGGTCTCTTTTGAGGACTTGATATTAAGGTGCATAGAAAAGCTAACATTGGCAGTGCCTAATGTGTGCCACAACAATTTAACCTTCACGACAGATTTCAAGTAGATACTGTTAATATCCCAAGTCTACAGATGAGGAAACAGGGGGCATAGAAAACTTAGGCCCAAGACCACAGAGTCAAAATGTGATCCTAGACATTTAGGTTCCAGAGGCCCTGACTGTAACTGCTATGTTACAACCTCCCTTTAAGGAGCTAACACACTTCATATAGAATCAGAAAAAATCACCAGTTTGTTTATCAGAAGCAACGATGCTTTATTTCATTTAATTTATTTGTGTATGCATTTATCTATTTGCGTATTTGTTTTGACTAGAGACCACAAAGTACGTTTGGGGATGGAGAAAGCAACCTTGTTGAGTAATTGTGCAATATGTTCTCTCTTCTCTAATTAGTTTTCTGAGTTTAAATCCAGGGCTTTGGCGATAGCATTTAGAAATTGGAACAAATATATTAAGATAGAGACATCTTCCACAATTGGTTGATCTTCAAGCCAGCTATTTATTTATTTAGGGACAGGACATAACATGGTAAGTACAATTTTGGGGTTTTGTTTCATGTGTACCGTTTAAAAAGTCTTTTTTAGTTGTGACTTAAAAGATGAATAATGGTTATCCAGAGGTAGAGAGCACCATATATGAAGGCCCCAGTCCAGGGTATTTGGGAATGAAAAGGAGCAAGACAAGAGATGAGGCTGCAGAGACAGGCCTAGGGCAGCCTAACAAGAGTTTGGGGTCTCTTTTGAGGACTTGATATTAAGGTGCATAGAAAAGCTAACATTGGCAGTGCCTAATGTGTGCCACAACAATTTAACCTTCACGACAGATTTCAAGTAGATACTGTTAATATCCCAAGTCTACAGATGAGGAAACAGGGGGCATAGAAAACTTAGGCCCAAGACCACAGAGTCAAAATGTGATCCTAGACATTTAGGTTCCAGAGGCCCTGACTGTAACTGCTATGTTACAACCTCCCTTTAAGGAGCTAACACACTTCATATAGAATCAGAAAAAATCACCAGTTTGTTTATCAGAAGCAACTATGCTTTATTTCATTTAATTTATTTGTGTATGCACTTATCTATTTGCGTATTTGTTTTGACTAGAGACCACAAAGTACGTTTGGGGATGGAGAAAGCAACCTTGTTGAGTAATTGTGCAATATGTTCTCTCTTCTCTAATTAGTTTTCTGAGTTTAAATCCAGGGCTTTGGCGATAGCATTTAGAAATTGGAACAAATATATTAAGATAGAGACATCTTCCACAATTGGTTGATCTTCAAGCCAGCTATTTATTTATTTAGGGACAGGACATAACATGGTAAGTACAATTTTGGGGTTTTGTTTCATGTGTACATATTCACATCCTAATATATTTATGCAGTGACTGTAAAAGTCACTTGCTGGTTGTATGCAAGTATATAAATATATATGAAATTAGTTCTGTCGTATGATTTCTTTTACTATTTGAAATATGTAATACAACGGAAGGGAGTGGAGAGGCAGAGAGGGAGCACGTGAGCAAGCTTGGAGGCTAGCTAGCAAAGCACTGGAGAGGAAGGGACACGGAGCAGAGAAGAGGAGGGGGAGGAAGAGAAAAAGAAGAAATTACTTGCAACTGTTCACTAATTTTCACTGGCCACAGAGACCAATGTAAAGCTGGACAAATCACTAAACCCAAGTGTAAACAAAGAATCCAGGGGACTTCATATGTCATGGGATTGATGCAGGTGCATATTCATCAAATGAAAATTCTATTCTTTTTTCAAATGCCATTAAGTTATTTACAGCTAGATCTGGAGGTTTCATATTTATCATCATGAAGTATAAAGCCAAATGTCCCTTTTTCAGGAGCACCAAAGATTAACAGATTAGAATGTTTTCCACATGTCCATTTTTACTGTCAAGAGAATTTTAAAGAAGTTTTCCAGCTTCCGCAGCTGAGCCAGATGTCAGTGGGTCCCAGAGTGAAATGAAATTGGCAGAGTAGCCTTCTCATGACCCGGGGTTGTCTTATCAAGGATCCATTTAATGTCTAAGAACCATTATTTGCTGAAGACTGTAAAGTTTTGGCGTCCAATCTGCCACAATTACAGAAATCTACTGACTTGGTTGAACCAAGGAAACCCAGCAGTACTTTTAACAACTTTTCTCACATGGTACTATAACTGTTGTTTGTGTTGGCACAAGAAAAGTAAAGGGTCTCATTTCCACTGTATGTTTCTGGTCTCTGGTTTCAGAAACATCAGTAGAGAATATTTTACCAGTCACATTTTTTGTTGTGTAAACAAGCCCTGGTGATTTAGCTTATCGGTCTCTTCACTGTGTTCTCAAATGACTGTGGGCTGAGAGATATCACATGGACACTTTCTAAAATGACTTTAGGAGTTAACACAATGTTTTTTTAAAATTTTAATTGATAGCTTTGGTTTACGAAATCATGGCCAAAAGTCTGAAAGTAGTTAGAATGACATATTTCATTTTTTTCTGTAACTTTCACATTTCTGTTACTATTAATGTAAAAAGTATAAAGTAGACATATAGTTTAAAACATAATAAAATGAACGCACTTTAAGAAATAGAGCATTACCAATATTTTTTAATCCCCCTGTAAGCTCTCCATAACTGCATGTCCCGCTCCCTTAGAAAGTCATGCAAATCATTCTCTTTGTCTGAAATTAATATTGCTATCCCAGCTTTCATTTGATTGGTGTTAGCATGCCATATATATTTTTCTCTATCCCTTTATTTTTAACATACTTGAGTATATTTACAGTGGATTTTTTGTAGACAACAAATGTTTGGGTTTTGCTTTTTATTCACTCCGAGAAGCTGTCTTTAAATCAGTGTATTTACACCATTTCATTTAAAATGATTATAGTAGCTTTATAGGTGGATTAATATCCACTATGTTTGTAAATGTATTCTATTCATTGATTCTGCTTTTTTTCCTCCCTCTTTTTCAGCTTTCTCTGGTTTAAACTGAGCATCTTACATGACTCTTTTATATCTCCTCTTTTAGTGCATCATTTATACTTCTTTTTAAAATTTTTAGTGACTTCTGTAGAGTTTCCAATTTTAATCTCAGTTCATCTAATAATACTATACCATTTCATGTGTAGCACTGGTACCTTATAGCAAAGTATTCCCAGTTTGTCCCTCCCATCCCTTATAACATTGCTATCATTCATTTCACTTACCCATAT
>NW_007728631.1:219529-220953 GCF_000696425.1 Galeopterus variegatus | reverse complement strand
TGATAATATGCTCTTATTTTGTTCATTATTTTTCCCTTTTTGCATTTCTGTTTTGTGAAGTTTCCATTGACATATCTTTCAGCTCACTGATTCTCTTCTTGGCCATGTCCAGTCTACTGATGAGCCTACAAAAGACATTCTTTATTTCTGATAGAGTGGGGTTTTTTTTCCATCCCTATGCTTATATTTCCATCTCTTTATTGCATTCTTTAATGCACTTCTGCCATTAAAGTACTTAGTCATATTAGTCAAATAATCAATATTAAAGGTTTAATATTAGTCATAGTTACTTTAAATTCCCTGTCTTATCATTCTAAAATCTGTGTCACAGCTAAGCCTGATTCTGATGGTTGTTTTGTCTCTTCAGGCTATACATTTTTTGGCTTTTTGCCTGCCTTGTGATTTTTATGTTAAAAGCCAGACACATTGTATCTGGTGATAGGAACTGAGGTAAATAGGCTGTAAGTGTGAGAAGACATGTTTATCTGCCTAGGAGTTTGGCTGAGTTCTGTGCTTGTTGTAGATTAACTGCCAGAGGCTTCAAATTCCTCTAGGTTCCTTCTCTTTGTCCTCCGTATTTACTGTGAGCTCCCTAAGTATTCCTCCCCAGGCAGTCTATGTCTTGCAGTGCTTTCTGCTGTAATTCACTGTTATTATACTGGAGCCCTGTTGGTATGGTGATAAGGTATGACAGAAGGTAAGCAGTCTGTAATCTTGTGATTAAATTTTAAACTTTTAGTTAGCCTGTGTGTCTTAAGCACTGGCCTTCACAAATGTTTCTCCTGGGGTATTAATTTTTTCTTTTTACCCCTTTGGTAAAACAGGAAGTCTAGTGAGGACTAGAGTTGAATGAATGCCCTTTCCCTGACTGAGATAAGGTTTTAGTAAGCTTTTTTGTCCGAGAAAATAGGCCTTTGTTTTGGAGACTGCTCTAATATTTCACAGTGGTTATCCTTCCCTGCTCCTTCCCTGAGTCACAGGAGGATCTTTCTCAAATACTCACTTTCAAAGCCTGATTAGAGGTAAGACTGATAAAATTGTGGTGACCCCTTAAGATTGGCTCCAAATGTTTTTCACTGTTTTCCTTACCCACACTTAACCTCCAGCAATTTGTCAAAATGACCATTTAAGGAAATTTTGGCTGTGCATCTTTGGATATGCCTGTCTCTCTGGGGCGAAGTTTGCCCTGCAACCTCAGTCCTCTGATGGGTCCAAGGAAAGACATTTATTTTCTATTTGTCCAACTTTTTCATCTTAATGATAAAGTTGATGATTTCCAAGGTCCCTATATTTGGAACTAACCTAGCAGTCCATAATGTATCACATTTTACAGACAGAAAATCCTAATTTTAATGTAGTCTGTTTATCAATCTTTTTCTATCTTTTTAGCCCTTTTCATGCTAGTATGTAATAATCTCTGCCAA
>NW_007728631.1:207901-218116 GCF_000696425.1 Galeopterus variegatus | reverse complement strand
TGTAGCAGTGCACCACCGGGCCGGCCCCTATCTGGGCTATTTTAGATCATTTGTATTCCCACATCAATTTTAGAATCCACTTGTTAATTTCCACCCCCAAAAACAGAAGCAAAACAACAAAACTTGCTGGGAATTTTATTGGGCTTTCATTAAATCTATAACTCAAGTTGGTGAAAACCAACATTTGCTCAATATTGAGTCTCCCAAGCCACAAACTTATTTTCTCTCTCCATTTATTTAAATTTTTAAAAACTTCTCTCTATAATATTATATGGTTTCTACAAAGCAACATAACATGTTTATTGTTAGATTTATGCCTTATCATTTGATAATTTAATGATATTGCAACTGGAAATTTGTTATTTCATTTCATACTGAATATCTGTTACTAGTGCATAGAGAGAGAAATACTGTTGATTTTTGTGTGTTGTGCTTTCATTTTTCAATCTTGCTAATTTATTGATTGATTATTTATTGATTTATTGATATGATTTAATAATTTATCTAAAAGTTCTTTGGGGATTTTTGAATACACAACTATAATGTGTGAAATAATGATAATTTTATCTATTCCAGTTTGTATGTCTTATAGTTCTTTTATTTTCCTTATTGCACTGGTTAGAACCTTCCACTTTGTTAAGCATGTCAGGTAATTTCCTACATCATTTGAGGTGATCATAAGATTTTTCTTTTTTAATTTATTAATGTAAGAATTTCACTGATTGATTTTAGAACATTTAACTAGAATTTCTGGCATAAATCCAAATTGGTTGAAATGAATTAGTCTTTTAACATGCCACTATATTCCATTTGAGAGATTTTGTTTAGGATATCATGAAATACATTTGGCTGTGATTTTTCTTTCTTGTACTATCCTTGTAGCATTTGTGATCAAGGTTACACTGTACTCAAGAAATGAATTGGGAAGAGGAAGAACAGAACTCAGAATGACTGCATCTAACATCACTTTGGGTCTTCTACAGTAGCCACTGCTCCTGAAGCAACTTATGAACTTGCTCCTCTAGTGTGTATCCCCTGTTTTTAAACTATAGGAAAGAAAGCAAAAAAAAAAAAAATTGAATAGTCAGAGTAACTGGACAGCTATATATCCCATACTGGGAAAATAGATATATGAATTTAAAAGTTATGGTTTATACATATTTTATAGCCATTCAGATAATCATATCTTTTCCCCTTTAATCTTTCAAGGTAGTGATTTCTAATAAATTTTGTAACGTTGAGCCAAATTTGAATTCCAGGAATAAAACAAACTTCTTTGTGATATGTTATCTTTTTTACACATTACTGGATTTGGTTTACTAATATTTTGTTTAGGATTTGGCATTAATGTTCAAAAGCAAAAGTAGCCATATTTTCCTTTCATATAATGTTCTTATCTGATTTAGGAGCCAAAAGTATATTACTTTTAAAATGAAATGAGGTGGACTCTATATTTCAATATACTCTGAAAATGTTGGTGTAATACTAGAATTATTTGCTTCTTTTACATTCAATATAGGTCATCTATAAAGCATATGGGCTTGATGTTTTCATTATGGAAAAAAAAGTAAACTATTGATTTGATGAGGTTCTATTCTTTTTCATTTCTGATAATTTATATCATTTTATTAATTTTATTTTTACCTAAGTTTTCAAATATGTTGGCATAATCTTTTCATAATAATCTTTGGTCATGTTTTGATCTCGGCTACATCTGCAGTGTATGTGCCCTTTTTCATTTTTTCCATCTTCCCACCTCTCCCTTTGACATCAAAAATAAGATAATATGAAGCAGCTCAGAAGAAAATCAAAGTTTCACAGAAAACTAATAAAGAAATTCCTTATATAGGAGTTGGAGAAAAAGACTGTAGCTGAATTTCCACAAACAGATTAAACCAGAGAAAAGCAATGAAAGAACAAATAAAATAGTATATATGGATGAGTCTACAAATTTGGTTTGTCAGATATGATCAAGAGAAATCTTACACATTTATAGAACAGTAACTTTTAGGATGAATTGATTATAAAAGAATAAATATATGTTTAGAAATAATTAAAATTTATTAGGAAAATATTGCATAAAACCCAAAAACCAGTTCTCAAAGATAAAAATATTTTGAGGAAACCTAAAAACAAACATGGATATGGGCTGGTAATCGCATGGATGTTTAAACACTTTACATATATGTTTATATTTTCAATGATATAGCAGAACTCTCAAATTATTAGTCATTGCAAGTCATTCTCTTATGTGGAGTCAAAATTTGCATTTGAAGTAGACATCTTGTTCAACTAATTATTAGGAAACTAATTTTTGTTTAGGCTATTTTCACATGGGACTATGTTGACTGAATAAAGACTTCATATTAATTAATTTCCTTTCATTTGAAATAGATAAATTCAACATGTTGAGGGAGAAATCTTCCTCTGGAAATTTATTGTTCACTGGTCTCATTCTACCTAAATTCAAAAAGAGGAAGACTATGGTTCTGGGTGTTCTTGCACCTCTTAATTGGTCTCATTTTTTGCCTGTCATCTGACAATGAGTTGAACTATAATGCAGCTTTAAGTGTTTTTGATCTTAAACCAGGCCAAAACTGAAAGGGACCTCAGAGATCATCACCCAGTCAACACTTACATTTTACAGCTGAAAAGACCAAGTTTATGTACATAGTGACCATCCTCACCAGGCTTGGGCTTCATTAAGGATCACTTACAATGCAACAGGAAAGTCCTTTGCCAGCCTTTCCACATTCCTCATGGGAGCCTCTACTTTCAATCAGCCTCGCACCTGCTGAGAACAATTCTGCCAGTACTGTTGTTGTTAACCACAACAGTGTAGACATATATAAACTGCACACTTTTTTTTATATTATGCTTGTATTTTAGTGCTGCTGATGTGTTTGCATTATAATATGTGCTGGGATGTGTCTGAAAGTGTTTGGTATGGTTTATTTGAAATATGGAGTGCTAATAAATCTGAGCCGGTTTAATAAATTTCCTGAACCATTTTCACTGATCATGCAGTTACTAATCCCCTACTACTTTCATCCTACCCATTTCATTTATGTAACCATAAGTGATCCTCATGTAATCTTATACTTTCTCCTTATATTTATTTTTACAATCCTGTGGGGTTTTTTTTCATTTTTGTATTAGTGCAGTAGATCAGTGCAATGTAGAAACTCACATGTAGACATTTAATAGTTTCTTTTTTTAAATGAAAAAAGAAAACCCTTCTTTAGTGTGTGGAAGCCTGAAGGTAAAAAGGATAAGCAGAAAGATAATTACAAGTGTGCATGTGTGCACAGATTGCTTTTACTCACTTGAGCTCACCACAGTTCAACAAGATTTATTTTAACCTCCCATTCATACTAATCAAATCCAGAATTCCTCTGCTTACTAAAGATGGAAGTCTTTCTAATTGGATCCTGGATTACTAAGGAGCCCAGAATTCTGTTTACCAATTTACCATTTTCCATCCTTACTACCACCCTTCAAAATTTAGATCAGATTCCTAAAACTCAAATGCTTGTAGATGTGAGACAAGTAAGTGGGATACAAGATACAAACCAGATCTAAGCTTTGAGAGTGCATTGGGTCTGTCTGACCTAGAGAAGGCCTGCGCTCTTTTAAGGGGTTACCGTAAGTTTCAACCTCTGTTTTGCCATGGAGAAATATGAACTCACTTTATAGAGAACCTAGCAATTTATTAAATTCCACAATATAGCAGAATTTTCATGTGAATTCTCACAGTTTCAGAAGATAAGCAATTAGTGTCCATCTATCTATCTATCTTTGCACCCCAAGACTGAAAGGAAAAACAATACTAATATTTGCCATAAGATATTTCCTGACTAATGTTCTTTTTTTAATTGCACATTTCAAGTCAAATGCTCAGGAGAGGCTCCTCTTCCTGTGCTTCCCTCTTACTATTTCTTCCACTTTTTAGACTATACCCATATAAAGTCTCATTAAAGGAATAGTGGTTTCATTTCTATTGCTTCATAACTTAGTCACATCTTCCCACCTATACCACATATGAACTCACTCACTTGGAATTTGAGACAGATACGTACTACTAACGTCCTGATCCTAGAGTAAGATGCCATGATTTAAAATAAGCAAACAAACACCAATAGCACATTGACAAAATATTAACATTTCTAAATCATGATTATTTTGAATTAATATGGTCTCAGGCACACAGGGAGCACTGAATCCTTAGGGATTTTATTTTTTATCTCTGTCTTCTATTTTTTATTATTATTATTATTTTACACAAATGAGGCAAAATAACGCAGGGTAAAATTTAGGAAGTTGCCTTAACCTCTTTATTGAAGTTACATCTTAGCAATTAAAAATAATTTCTCTCCTTTTCAATATTTCACATATTTTTAGTAGATTCAGCTATGGATGTGCTTTTAAAATAACTCTGTTGGCCTTTGTACAGCTGAAGTGGGTACTAATACTTTTCACTCTCAGGTCTGTTACCTATAAAGTCTTGTGTATTTTCAAGGGGAAGTGTTCTAAAATATCTATGTGGGAAAATAAATAACATTTTCCTTTCTTACAGAATAAAAGCAGTATTCTTCTAGTTTGGATTTTCAACTGAAAACAGTGGGTTTTGGTTACTGAAGCAAATGTTTTCTTTAAGAATGTTTACTGAACTGAAAACATTTTACTAAGAAATGTGAGCTTTATTTAGTTATCTCTAGTTACCACAAGATCACAGTAAAAGAAACCTAATTCTCAAATCATCCTCTTCAGGTCTCAACTTTTCAACCTCAGGAAATGGGTGTCATAAAAATATTTTCCATATCCTAGAAGGAAAGGTTTTCCCCAAGAAATTGCTTAAGGTATTCATAGACTTAATATAAATAAACATAAATGTTTTATACATGAATAAATACAAGAATGTGCTCAGAAAGTTGAAGAAATATTCCTGTTTAATGAGAATGAGAAAATGCATATTTTCTGAGTGAAGGGAGGAAAGACTGATAAAAGACAAGGAAGATGCAATTCAAATCAGGAGGAGAAACAGAAGCAGCTATTACAATGATTCTCAACCAGGGAAGAAGTCTAAATTCTATAGAAAGAAAATAACTAAATTTCATTTTTATACAAACATTAACCTAAATGAGTGGAAAAATACACCAATTTCTTTGGAAACACTTAATATAATCATTAAGTAAATTTAATTAAAAATTTAGTTTAAAATTAAAAAATAAAATTTAATTAAAAAATAAATATATTTTAAATTTATAAATATGATCAAGAAGGACTGATGAAAGGACTAGTAAAGGGGTTAAGCCATATCAGATTTAAAACCTAATATAAGGGGTCCTCAAAAAATTCATGAAAGTTCATGTTAGCTTTCATTCTATTTTTCCATGAACTTTTTGAAATAACCCTGTATGAAGCCACAATTAATTAAAAATGTGGCACTTGTACAAATAAGTAGGCCAAAGCTAAAGAAAGAGACAAGGTGAGATGGGTTGGAATCCTGGTTCTACTACCTCTCAAGGACAGGGCTTTGGGCAACTGCCTTTACCTGGCTAAGCTACAGTCACACCATCAAAAAAAAAGTTATAAAAAATTACTTCCTAGCATTGTTGCGAGGATAAAATACAATAATTCAGGTAAAACACAACTTAAAAATTCATTAACATCAGCCATTATTATCACAGAATAGAAACTCCAGAGATAAACTCAAGAATATAAAAACAAGTACTTGTCACAGCTGAACATTTCATATTGGCGGGAAAAGGATGGGTTATGTAATAAATGGGTAGAAATGTGTTTACATAAAAAAATAGATTCCCATCTTTCACCTTAAATAAAAATAAAGCCCAGCTGGATTAGATTTGATTGCAAGAAATGAAGCCAAAGAATAGATAATCATTTCTATCTTCTTGGAGTATTAAAGGCCCTTCTGAGTACAACTCCAAAGGCAGCAGCAGAAGACAATATGGTCAATCCTCAGCCCCTATCATTCTCAACCCATATTTAGCATTTAATATAGCTGACCCCCTTTCCCTCCTTGGTACACTTCTTTCTTTAGATTTTAGGACTCACAACTCACTTGGTTTTCTCTTATTTCATGTGTCACTCTTTCTCAGTCTCTTCAAAGTCTTCTTTCTGATCTCTTAAGGATTGCATGTCCCAGTGCTCCCTCCCTGGTTCTCTTTTTTCTCTATCCTACCATCTCATGCAGTCTTCTGGATTTAAATGCTATATATATGCTGATTACTTCCAAATTTATATCTTTAGCAAAGACTTCTCATCTGAAAACAATTTTTATACAGTTGACCCACTGTAATCATGAATTCAGCCAACCCCCTGCCATAACTATGAATTCAACCAACCAAAAATAAAAATTAATCTGGGGGAAAAAAACAATAATAACAATACAACAATATAAAATAACAATAAATGATACAAAATAATACAAATAAAAACAACACAGTATAACAACTATTTACATAGCATTTACATGGCATCAGGTATTATAAGTAATCTAGAGATGATTTAAAGTTTATGGGAAGATATGCACAGGTTATATGCAAGTACTATGCCATTTTCTATCAGGAACTTGAGCATCTGTGGATTTTGGTATCTGCAGGGGTGCTGGAAACAATCCCCTGTGGATATCAAAGGATGACTGTATAAGCAACTGCCTAATCAACATATCCATATAGATGTTTAGTAGATTTCTCAAACATAAAATGCCCTAAACTGAAATTCTAATCTTTGCCCCCAAATTTTGACCACTCATAGCCTTCCGCATTTCAGCTGATGGCAATTTCATCCTCTCAGTTGCTCAGGTGAACACTTTGATGCATCTGTGATCCTTTCTTTCCCTCTTAGACATTCTACATCTAATTTATCATGAAAACAATTCAACTTTCAAAATACATCCAGGATCTTCTCACCACCTCAATATTTAGTACCCGTATCTAAACCGTCATCTTTTGTTGCCTGGACTATAGCAATTGCCTCTTTCCTAACCTGTCTCCCTGCTTCTAATCATGACCCCCTTACAATCTCATCTCAACAGATTAGCTAGAGTGATTCTTTAAAATGCAAGCCATATCTGCTCAAAACCCTACAAACTTTCTCCATTTCACTCAGAGTAAAAGCCAAAGAAATTGCACTCATTTAAAAGGACTCCAGCCACACTGGTGTTTGTTGAACATACTTTAGAATCTTTGGTATAACTAATCTTTTGGTCCGTAATGCTGTTTTCCCAGATGTGAGATGACATAACACCTGCCCCACCTTCAGCTCTTTGCTTTAATCTCTTCTTAAGATGGCCTCCTCATCCACCCTAGTCAACATGCAACCTGCCCTCTTTGCTCACCCCCAAAATTTCCCATATTCTGTATCCTGCCATACTTTCTCCTTCCTTTTGTGTTGCCTTTATCACCAATTAATATGCTCTAAAATGCACATTTTTATTATATAATTTTTTAATCATCTGTACACCCCTCTCAGAATATGAGTTATTTAAGGAATTGATAACTTTCTCCATTAGGTTCTTGTGCCTAAAATAGCTAGTGGGTTGTATTCACTCAATATGTTTTTTGAATAACTTCATAAATGAATAAATACAATTTTGAAGCATATATGCATTGGAACACAAAAAAATTAGAAAAACTTTGAAAAGTAATTTCACTATATATGCATACATACAAGGGTACTTCAAAAAGTTGATGATAAAATAGAATTAAAAGATAATACAAATCTTGCCATAAACATTTTGAAGACCCATCATATAGATATATAGATAGATATCTTAATACCTAGGTGATAATATCTTAACATATATATAGCTCTTAAGACTGATGAGAAAATACATTTCAGTAGAAAAAGTAGGCAAAGAAAAAGAACAAGATTTTATTTTAAAAAATTGAAATAGTCATTAAACATATAAAAGAGCTGTTCAACTCCACTAGTAATAAAACAAATGCAAACAAAAATTACAAAGGCATATCAAACGTAAATCAAGTTGGCATACATTTCAAATTATAACATCATCTATCGGTGAGAAATGCAGAATTCAGCCATGTTATATAAACCTATTGAGTGTATAGGTTAGAAATATCTTTTTGAAAGACACTTGACCTTCATAATATATCAGAAGCCCTCTAATATTCTTACCATTTGCTCACTAAATTTCACTTTAAGTAAGATGAGCAAAAAATTATAAATAAGAATGTTCATCATAACAATAAAATAAAACAAATGTTCCCAATCAAAAGTGGGATTAATGTACATATTTAACAAACACACATGCAGTAATGGAGTATGTTGCATCTAAAAATCATTTCTTCAGAGATGGCAGGAAGCATGCCTAGAGACCTCAGCAGCCATGGGCAGCTCCTGCCACTGATTCAGACACTCTGTCACATGGGTGGTCCACCGAAGACCTAAAAGGAGTATCTGCCTGTAGGAAATCAGAAAAAGAAACCATGCCCAGGGTCATCAATTCAAGGAGCTCTAGTATACCCCAGTGCACCCATCAGTGTCATGGAACATGAGCCAGGGTGCCAACAAGGCACCCCAGCCGAAGAGCAACAGGACACCAAGGCACTTCTCCCAAGAACTTGAGAGCTTACCTATGCCACCCAAAAACCAGCAGAATGTCACCAATCTCAGCAAGAGATCACTAAGTGCCCCAGTGCCTAGGCAATGAAGGCCTTCACATTCAGCTCCAACACTGAATATGGATGAAGTACACACATGGAGACTACACTACTATGTATACCCAGAACCAATAGTAAAACAACACACTCAATGGTTAATATAAAGCACATCTACAGGAGAAAGTCTCTCTCCTCAAAGCCCACTCCAGAGGAAAAGAAGAAACAACTTCTGTACTAGATGACCAGACATCACCATAGAGATATTAAAAATATGAAAAAACAAGAAAATAGGTCACCACCAAAGTAATACAATAATTCTCAAGTACCAGACCCCATAGAGGATGAAACCCTTGAAATGACTAAGAAGAAAATCAAAGCAACAATCTTAAAGAAAGCCAATGAAACAAAAGAAGACTGAGTTAGACAACACAATGAAATGAGAAAGAGCATCCAGAATATGAAGGAGGAAATTTACAAAGATTAATACATTAAAAAGAATATAGCAGAACTCTTGGAACTGAAGGATTCATTCAGTGAAACAAAAAACAGAACTGGGAGCTTAAGCAGCAGGTTAGAGCAAGCAAAAGAAAGAATTTCTGATCTTGAAGAGATTTTTTAAATATGAAGAAAATCTAAGAGAGCTATCAGACAACCTTAAGAACATAAACATCTGAATCATGGGTGTTCTGTAAGGGGAAGAGAAAGGAAAAGGTATTGAAAACTTATTCAACAAAATAATAGCAGAAAACTTCCCGGGTATAGGAGGAGAGACATAGACCTTCAAATCCAGGAAGCTCAAAGATCCCCAAACAGAATCAATCCAAAAAGTTCCTCTCCGAGGCACATTATAGTCAAGCTGACAAAACTCAAAGACAAAAATGGAATCTTAAAAACAGTAAGAGAAAAGCATCAAGTCACCTTTAAGGGAGTCCCCATCAGACTAACAGCAGACTTCTTGACAGAAACTCTACAAGTCAGAAGAGAATGAGATAATATATTCAAAACAACAAAAGAAAAAAACTGACAGCCAAGAATACTATACCCAGCAAGGCTATCTTTCAGAAATGAAGGAGAAACGGTGTACTTTCCAGACAAACAAAAACTGCAGGAGTTGACTACCACATGATCAGCCCTACATCCTCAAGGGAGAACTACATCTGGAATCCAAAAAACATTAATCACTAAAATACACAAGAATGAACTAGATCCATTGGTAGAACAAAAATGCAAACAAGAAAGAAAAAGAAAGTGTATCTTTTTTTTTTTTTGTCTTTTGTCTTTTTTCCGTGTCCGGCAATGGATCGCAACCCTCAGTGTTGCCCCCGTACTGGACCGGGGACCGGCAACGGGATCGCAACCCTCGGTGTTGCTCCTGCGCCTCGCTCAGCCAGTGAGCGGGAACCGGTCTGTATGTGGGATCCGAACCCTCGGGCGGGAGCGCCGCCGCGCTTCCCAAGCGGCGCACCATCCAGTGCGCCACCGGGCCGGCCGATGGTTAGCTTTTGCTGTTAGTTTTCTATGGAGCAGGCCTATACCACAAAAAATTGGCAAAAGCATTTAAACTAAG
>NW_007728631.1:203930-207182 GCF_000696425.1 Galeopterus variegatus | reverse complement strand
AAACATTAATCACTAAAATACACAAGAATGAACTAGATCCATTGGTAGAACAAAAATGCAAACAAGAAAGAAAAAGAAAGTGTATCTTTTTTTTTTTTTGTCTTTTGTCTTTTTTCCGTGTCCGGCAATGGATCGCAACCCTCAGTGTTGCCCCCGTACTGGACCGGGGACCGGCAACGGGATCGCAACCCTCGGTGTTGCTCCTGCGCCTCGCTCAGCCAGTGAGCGGGAACCGGTCTGTATGTGGGATCCGAACCCTCGGGCGGGAGCGCCGCCGCGCTTCCCAAGCGGCGCACTATCCAGTGCGCCACGGGGCCAGCCCCAGAAAGTGTATCTTAACACTTCAAGAAAACAACAAACACTGAAGACAAAGAATAAAAGGAGAGGAAAGAAACAGAAGATATTTAAAATATACAAACAAAAATCAGTAACATGCCAGGAGTAAGACAATACCTTTCAATAACAACCCTAAACATAAATGGTTTAAATTCCCTGCTCAAAAGACACAGACTGGCTGATTGGATTAAAAAGCTAGACCCAACTATATGTTGTCTTCAAGAGACT
Organism: Galeopterus variegatus; assembly: GCF_000696425.1. Classification (NCBI taxonomy): domain Eukaryota; kingdom Metazoa; phylum Chordata; class Mammalia; order Dermoptera; family Cynocephalidae; genus Galeopterus; species Galeopterus variegatus. The sequence continues at coordinate 206,618 of NW_007728631.1, read as the reverse complement.
CATCTCACCTGTAAAGACACACACAGACTAACAGTGAAGGGATGGAAAAATTCATATCATGCAAATGGAAACCACAAAAAAACTGGTCCCACAGCTACTGGAGTAGCTGTTCTTTGATGGAACAAAATAGGTTTTAAACTGAAAACCATAAAAAGAGACAAAGAAGACCATAATATAATGATAAAGGGATCTACCAGCATGAAGACATAACAACCATAAATATATATGCACCCAGCACCAGAGCACCCAAATATATGAAGCAAATGATATTGGACCTAAAGGAACTGAGAAACCCCAATATGATAATAGTTGAGTACCTGAACACCTCTCTCTCTCAAATTGGACAGATCATCTAGACAACAAATCAACAGAGAAACATAAGATTTAAACTACACTTTAGACCAATTGGACCTTGCAGATATCTACAGAACATATCATCCAACAACTACAGAATATCCATTCTTCTCATCAGCACATGAGACATTCTCCAGGACAGACTACACGTTAGGTCACAATCAAGTCTCAACAATTTTTTAAAAATTGAAATGATTTCAAGTATCTTTTTAGACCACAATGTACTAAAACTAGAAATCAATAACAAGCAAAACTCTGGAAATGACGCAAATGCATAGAAATTAAACAACATGCTGCTGAACAACCTATGAGCCCAAGAATAAATTAAATGAGAAATAAAATAATTTCTTGAAAGTAATGAAAATAAAGACACATCACACCAAAACCCGTAAGATACTGCAAAAGCAATACTAAGAGTGAAGTTTACTGCAATGATCACTTACATTAAAAGAATACAAAGATTTCAAATGAATAAGCTAACAGTGCACCTCAAAGAACCAGAAAAGCATGAAGAATCCAATCTCAGATTAGTAGATGGAAGTAAATAATTAAGATCAGAGCAGAACTAAATGAAGTACAGACCCAAAAAAGTGATACAAATGATCAATGAAACAAAATATTGGGTTTTTGAGAAATTAAACAACATAGAAACCATTAACTATGCTAACTAAAAAAAAGAAAAGACCCAAATAATAAAAATTAGAAAAGAAAAAGGAGACATTACAACTGATGCCACATATATACAAAAAATCATTAGAGACTATTACAAATAACTATACACCAACAACTTGGAAAACCTGGAGGAAATAGATAAATTTCTGGATACATACAAGATACCAAGATTGAATAAAGGAGAAATATAAAACCTGAACAGACCAATAAAAAGCAACAATATTAAAGCAATAATCAGCAGCCTCCCAACAAAGAGAAGCCCAGGACTGGATGGCTTTACTACTTTATTCTACCAAACCTTTAAAGAGGAATTAATATCAATGCTCTTAAAACTGTTCCAAAAAATTGAACACTCCATTCTTCTAAACTCATTCTATGAGGCAGCATCACCCTGATACCAAAAGCAGACAAAGATACAACAAGAAAAGAAAACTATAGGCCAATATCTCTGATGGTCATAGATGCAAAAATCCTCAACAAAATATTAGCAAACATAATACAGCAACACATCAAAAAAATTATACACTATGATCACGTGGGATTCATCCCAGTGATGCAGGGATGGTTGAACATACATAAGTCAATAAACAGGATACACCACATCAACAAAATCAAGGACAAAACTACATAGATCTCAATAGATACAGAAAAAGCATTTGACAAAATTCAACACCCCTTCATGATAACATCCCAACAAGTTAAGTATAGAAGGAACGTATCACAACACAGTAAAAGCCATATAAAACAAACCCACTGCCAATATCATTCAAAATGGGGAAAAGCTTTCAGCTTTTGCATTAAGAACAGGAACAAAACAAGAATGCCCAGTCTCACCACTCCTATTTAACATAGTACTGGAAGTACTGCCTGGAGCAATCAGGCAAGAGAAAGAAATAAAGGTCATCAGGATTGGAAAACATGAAGTCAAAATGTCCCTGTTTGCAGATGGCATGATCTTATATATAGAAAAACCTAAAGACTCTACAAAAAAACTCTTAGAGCTGATAAATGATATCAGTAATATTTCAGGATCCAAAATTGACAAGCAAAAATCAATAGCACTTTTATACTCCAATAACAAACTAACAAAAATAAATAAATAAATAAAATAAATAAGAAAGCAAGCCCATTTACAATAGTAGCCAAGAAATAAAAAAATAAATAGAATATCTAGGAATAAACTTAACCAAGGAGGTGAAAGATCTCTCCAATTAAACTACAAATCACTGCTGAAAGAAATCAAAGAGGATGCAAAAAGAGTGGAAGGCATCCCATACTCTCGGATTAGAAGAATTAACATTGTGAAAATGTCCATACTACCCAAAGCAATCTACAGATTCAATGCAATACCCAGCAAAATACCAATGACATTCTTCACAGAAATACAGAAAAAATCCTAACATTCATATGGAACAACATATGGCACCTTCTTTCTATGTCCGCACATGGCAGAAGGGGGCAGACAAACTCCCTTGGGCCTGTTTTATAAGGGTACTAATCCCATTTATGAGGGAAGGCCCCTCTTCACCTCTTCATACCATCACATTGGTTATTAGGTTTCAGCACATGAATTTTTTTTTTTTTTGTCTTTTTTTTTTTCCTGACCGGTAAGGGGATCACAACCCTTGGTGTGGTGTCGCCCGCACCGCGCTCAGCCAGTGA
>NW_007728631.1:160876-203433 GCF_000696425.1 Galeopterus variegatus | reverse complement strand
TAGCACCCCTCATCATTTTTCACCAAGAACAGGACTACTGAAGTAGTCTTCTCCCCAGTCTCAGTGGCTCTGGTCTCCATACCTTTGCCTTTTCATTACCATCCAGAATCCTACCAGTCCATCCTCCACATTTAGTTTGGAATAAGCTTCCTAAAACAAAGCATTAATCGAGTCATCCCCAATTAAAAACATCCCCAGTTAAAAACATCTAGTGGCTATTCATTGCCTCCAGAATAAAAAACAAAATAAAACAAACAGACAAAAATCTTAACTCTTCCCTGCGTATCTTAGTCTATTTTCTGTTGCTGTAAAAGAATATCTAAAACTGGATAATTTATAAAGAAAAGACTTGTTTTCCCTACAGTTTTAGAGGCTGGGAAATCCAAGGTCAGGGGGGTGCATCTGGTAAGGGCTTCTCCCCAGTGGTGACTCTCTAAAGAGTCCTGATGCAGCACAGAACATCACATGGCAAGAGGGCAAGAGCATCTCCACACACTCTCTTCCTCTCCTTATGAAGCCATCAGTCTACTCCCACAATAACTCATTGATCCATAAATGAAATAATCCATCCACGAGGGCATTCCAGCATAATCCAGTCACCTCTGAAAGCTCCACCTTCCAAATGCCATAGTCACATTACCTTCTTAATACTGTTACAGTGGGGATCAACATTAATTTTGGAAGGAACAAGCATTCAAGCTATAGCACTATGTTTGGTGCTGAGTGTCTCCCCTGGGTTGTAGTGACACTTTGCCTGAATCTATCTCTGCTCCTACTGGAAACTCTCTAAGGTCAGTAATCTCAACTTACTTGAGTGTGCATCCTCCCCAGTAATGTAGTAATTCATAAATAACAGTAATTCACTGTTTCAATTAGATTAAATATATAAATATATAAATACATATATATATGTTTAAACATATATATGTTTTTAAAGGTAAAGAATAAACTAAATAGAAAGATATAATATTTTTCAATACAATGGATAAAAATGAAACACAAAATCACATTTTGGGCTAGGATCACACAGGCTACTATGATTTGTATATTTTCTGGGTAATTTGTTAAAAATTCCATTAGAAAAAGACACAATTATTGCAAAAATATTTTTACTTTATCTGAAAAGTCTTTAGTAGAAGTATGTAATCATGACTGGATTCTTACAGTTATTATATTTATACAGATTTTTAAGAAATTTATAGCAGTGTAACTTAAATTTCCCTTCAAGCAGTTTGACATGGTTCCCACATTTTATTTGATAGACAAAAAAATTATTGAGGGAAATGATGGTGTTTCAACATGCTTTTTTATTATCCAGTCTACTTACTGAGAAACTGTCACACAGAAGGCAGCCAATAAATTTTTTTGCTAAAGTATTTTTAAATAACTCATGAAATAATTTAAATGGTCAAAATTGATAGAAATAATTTCTATCGTATTTTTATGCTGTATACTTTCTACTTACTGAGAAACTGTCACACAGAAGGCAGCCAATAAATTTTTTTGCTAAAGTATTTTTAAATAACTCATAAAATAATTTAAATGGTCAAAATTGATAGAAATAATTTCTATCGTATTTTTATGCTGTATACTGAAGAAAGATTTATAAATACGTAGAATAAGAAATTTTGTCAACTTTGTCACTTCCCGACGGGGATTCCAAGTTTTTGACTTGCAATTATTAAATTCTCCTCATACTTCTTTGTCTTTCAGTCTTGAATCTAAACTTTACTGACTCTATTAAATATGTCTGTATTCTAAACTGAGAAGTAATTCTGTAAGATTGAGGGAGTGTGCTCTAACTATGTATATTTAACTTCTACCTAGTTTAAACCCAGAACTATTTTGGCAGCATATGAGAAAGTTGTTCAAACAATAAACCTAACAAATTCTTGAATTTGGCTGTTATAGTTATCAGTGGCTCCCATTGTGTGTGTGTTGTGTTTGTGTATGTTTAAGGGCAGGACATATAACCATGAATTAGTTACATTGCATTAAGCTGAAAAGAACATTCCTGAGAGTCATAGTTTATGTTCAGTAACTGGCAAATTTCAAACCAATATTCTAAAGGAAAAAGTCTGTGTTAGATTACATTTGAGAAGAGAGTATATGTGCATAAAATTTCCTTTTAAATATAAATTTGAAAGAAAAAAATTTGAAAAAAAAGAAACAAAATGAAATTAGAAAATGAAAACAATATATTTTATGCAAACAACAGGGCATAACAACAAACTTTCCTCATTAAAGCCACATGTGTTGAGAGAGATAAAACAATTATCTTACTGAAAACAAGATTAAAATAATAAGATGAGGTATTTACAGAATGGATGGGAGAGGTGTTCAAAAGGTAATTGTTGTGAAAATAGAATAGGTTAAACAGGGTGCCTCACCTTGGGTCTGGTTGGGGGTGGTGTGGAGCATTCTTTGTAGATAGGTTCTGTGTGGGTGGAGTAAGTGCACATGCATGGTTCCCTGGCTTGGCTGGCATCTACTGCCTCAAGCAACTGCCTTGCATGTGGTCATGCTCTTGGACCTATGGCTCCAAGGACCTTTAGGCCTATTACCTAGCTCGTAGACCTGTGTGTGAGGGCTCTGGTGACCCTGCCTGGTATGTGAAGGGTTTGTGACCCAGCCTGGACAATGGGCTTGAGGGGTCTTTGAGCTCCAGGCCCAGCCCTAGCTCGACAATCATCCGAGTTGGTGTAGGAGTACGGGCAGGTAAGAGAGCTTTACAATTGGTGACGTTGGCAGGATTCCGACATTAGAGTAGTGCCACAGTAATGAATTTTGAAATTTCTATCTCTTACACCAAGGGAAGAATCATATCTTTTCCTGGCCCCAATCCCTACCAATAATATAAAAGCCAAAGTTAAGTCCTAAAGAAAAGAAAGATTAGACTGAGAAGAAAATTACAGTATGATTAGGTGATGTTATTTTATTTTTCCTAAAGGCAATGACAGCAACAAGTATTCATTTTAAATTAAGAATAATTATTTTTTAAAAAGATAAAAATTAAATAGGATGAGTCTGTCCTCCAGATTCTAAACTTACATTACTGTGTTCAAAGAAAATAAAATAACAGCTGAAGTACAGGATTGCTGTTTTACTTGTTGCAATCAGTGGTGAAAAGAAAGAGACATTTATGAATGTAATTTTTGAAATTAATATGATCACACTAATTAAATCAAAATTTCAAAGAAAGACAAACAAGATATTTTAACTATATCTGCTTTGAATTGAGGAGAAAATTTCATGAAAGAGATATAAACATGTAATTCGATTTATCTTCTAGTGTAACAGACTTCTTTTGTATAGAAGGAAACGGGAATCCAGGAAAATATAAGACTTTCCCAATATCATATTTTGTAGATAACAGAAAAGTAAGTGCCTTAGTCAGTGTAAGCTTCCTTACAAGTCTTATGAGAATTTCAAGAAAATGAAGCAAAAAACACAATATTTGGCCTTATTAAAAGTGAAAAGTTACTAGGCAGCTATATTGTCCATCTTCTGCTCTCAGTCGCATGGTCCTTAACTCTACTTTTCTGTGCACATCTGCTCTCCAGGGCTCCATCTGACCTAGTCAGTCTCTGGGTCCCAAGAAAGATGTTCTAACTACCTAACATGTATTACAGATTTTCCTTGGTCCAGTGAGCTCTGACTTGTGGGAATGATGGTCACAAGGTATGTTGTTCCCTATGCCTACCCCCTTATTCCAGAGTGTCAACCAATTGTAAATTAAAAGAGCTGATACAGGTGAAAAAACAATAAAACCTATTAAATAATGATCAAAAAGAAAAACAAAAAATCTTCTGCTGAAAAATCCAGTGTTCTTTCTTTTCTACCTTTCTGATTAATAGAAAAAGCCTGACAATCAATTTTTATACTATTTGCCTGTTTGACAGGCATTGATGAAATGTTGTGAGTGAAGCAGAACAGTTTTAGACATGTTTACTTTCCAGGTGAGCTTCAAGTTCATGATCTAACCTTACTCTGTTACATGAAGATGGACTATCATTTTTATCTCATTACAGTAAAATTTTACAAGTGATATTTTTAAATGTTGATTCATTAAATGTCAGTTTAAAATGTTATCTAGCTCTGAAGCAGCTTTTTCCAACCACCCATTAAATACCTGTGGATACATAGAAATAGATGAAAATTATATTTTCCCTGGAGACAAAAACTAACTGATCACCTGTTGTCAAAATTAGAGAGAAGTTTATATTAATGAAAAGATATAGGAGATAAACTAAAGCAAACTAAATTATTCAATTGTTACCCATTCTTCATCACTGATATAACCAGTGCAACCCCTCAGAAAAAAAATATTGAAAGGCACTTCGTACATCCTTTTCTCACAGTCTTCTGTGGCTTAGGAGCCTTCGTTAACCACACTTAAAAATCTGACAATCCAACCAAGTACGATCAAGTGCATTGTTATCAAGGCATCATTCTAGTAACTCTGCATCTCATCTCAATTTTGCACAACTCAGGGTATGAATCTCGTTACATACATTCTAAAAAATATGGACCTGAGAAACAGAAACTTATCTGGCTAGGGACAGGAATTAAAAAAAAAAAAAATTCTTCTTGAGGACCTCAAAACACTTTACATGAGGAAAGATTTGCTGTTTGGTGGTTTAAATGTGGTTTATTAAGAGTCAATATAAAAAAGTGAATGCTTTTGATGTAAAAATTAGGTAAATAATTTGGCCTTTCTAAAAGAGAATAATAAACATTTGGAAAGCATTATGAGTAAAAGGCACATTAGCTAAAAGTCTATTAAGTTTAAGAGAAAAAAAAAAGCAGCTAGTATTTCTTTAGGAGAAACCTAAATATTGCCTGTTCAGCTTTGTCTCTGTGCTACTAATTAACATATGACTGTTATTTGTGGTATTTGAACTCATTTGTTTTATTCTGTTTTTACCCAATTATGAAGACTCAAATCATTTCAGTGGAGAAAAACAGAGACTGAACAATTGCTTAGTATTAAGTAGATTAAACAATTTGTTAACTGGCATTTTGCTTAGGTACTTGAGAATATGCAGGAGGGTGAAGCTCAATTTTTACATAAATTTAATACAAAAGTCTATTAGGCTATGTACGTTTCTTCCGTTACTAAAATATTGCACATTTTGTCACCTCATCTTCTTGCTCTTTTGGTTTTGTGTGGTTATAAATAGCACACACTTAAATCTATACTCTCAGAGTAATTTCACTGAATTAAATAATATCCAATAATTATGAATTTCTGACTTTCATACAACCATCTCCAGTCATCTAAGTCATATGTTTAAGTAATAAAAAAATACAATAAAACCTGGGAACCCAAGAAAGATCCCTCCACTACATGATTAGTATGTGCTTTCCAGACTGAGGGGGATGTTCCATTTATAACTTTCATTTGTTTCCTACCATTGTGGCCAAGTTTCCACTTATTACATGTCTCCTTGCCTTAATATTAACTTCCAGTTTGGGGCACTATAAACTGTTTCTCCACCCCTAAATTAGAGCAAATGATATCCACTCCACATCCACCACCAATTTTACCAGAAGCCACTTCAAAGGTTCCATTTTTAAAAATGAACTATGGGCACTTGCTTCCTGAAGCCAAGGTTAACCCTGTTCATAATGAAGCTGGACTTTCTCTGATTTCCCTTCTGTTTAAAAACACTGACAGTTTTTTCAAGGCATTTTTATCCACCTCTAAGATTAAACCTGGTTGTGCTGTTGCTGTTGTTGTTGTTGCTGCTGCTGTTATTAGAAGGAGAGGAGGGAATGAAAAGAGGGCACTGGTGGACTCCACCTTTCTCAGTGCTGCTGGGGACCAGCACACGTGTGTTTGTAAAGGCATTCCAGCACCACGTTCGGCTGTCTTTAATAAACATGAAAGTTCCAAAACATTTAAAGATTGTCTCTGTAATGCACAGTTTCAAGAAGGCAGTAGTGTATATTTCCTTTTTATATTCTCAGTGTCTTATCAAACCATATAAAACTGGACGGCAGCAAAGACAAAAAACTGTGCAACGCTTCAGCTTTTAGTTCCTGCAGCACATCTGTGCTTTTTGACCATTTCCTCAATCATTCAGTTATAGCAGCCTCTCTGGCCTTGCATCTTGTTGCTTATTACACAAGCCACTGTTACCCTCTTATCCAAGTATTTACACTGTGACTATAAATTAAGCTCCGGGGCGATGTAATGCAAAGCTGGAAAAAGAATACTGTTGCTTTCCCAGGCCCCTTGCCTCCCATACATACACAGAGCATATGCATATGGTTAAAAAAAAAAAAAAAAAAACAGAAAATACAGTTACAGCTTGTTGCTTATTACACAAGCCACTGTTACCCTCTTATCCAAGTATTTACACTGTGACTATAAATTAAGCTCTGGGGCGATGTAATGCAAAGCTGGAAAAAGAATACTGTTGCTTTCCCAGGCCCCTTACCTCCCATACATACACAGAGCATATGCATATGGTTAAAAAAAAAAAAAAAACGGAAAACACAGTTACAGAATCTTTGACAGACTTCAGACTTTCTACTAACTACCACAGCAGCTGCTGCAGGGTAAAATATCCACCTCTCCTGACACATACACACCCCTCCCAAATACTATGGCTTAAGTTGAAAATGTGTGCCTTTAGAAAAACTGTATTCTTCTTGGCATCTGAAGATGCAGCTAATTCACAGCCATGTGAAAATAATTTATCTGCTTGGGTCTCCCAAATTCTGTAGACAATGTGAATCTGAACCCTAAACCCACATGAGGGTCTACGAAAGGCTAAGAAGTATATAGGGAGACTTGGTATTTCTCCTCTACTCATAGCCAGGGCCAGGAAAAACAAACATGCTCGCCTTCCCCCTTTGTGGGGCATATGTTTTGCTGGCTCACCCTTTGACTGAAGGTGTGGTCTTTTGGGGAGCCCTGGCCTTATACAGGTTCTCATTCATGTTCCCCAGCTTGCTTGAGCCCAGGTTTTCTCCTGTCTCCCTTTGTGGCTGTTACAGGATAGGCAAATGCCCCAGGATTTCAGTCCTCATTTTTCATTGTAGACACCATGCAATTCAACTAATCTAGCAAATTTTATAAACCTTAATTTCTGCTCTGAATACATAAGTATTCTTTCACTTCCTATGACATGGTCCTCCCATTCCCCAAGGCCTTTTGCCCAAATGGTGTTTCAAGAGCTGGAAACATTCTTTTCACACATGTGTGCACACAAATACACACACACCTTACTGGGGTTAGTTTCTTCTCATTCTTTAGATCTGATTTTAACAATTACTTCCTTAGATAAACCTTCTTTAACCATTTAAATCACAGTGGGGCATCAGCAATGTTTCATACTTGTGCATTTTCAAGAAGCGATAGAGTCCAGAAGCAGAAAATTGGGTTCTCAGACCTTGCTCTATAGCCTTTCATCCCAAAGAACTTAGCTATCATTCCTTATATAATAAATATGCTGCACAAACAAATATTATTCAAAGTGTTAAAATATAGGAGATATATCTATAAAGAGAAACATGAGAGAAAGAGAGAGAGAGTATACTTCAGGAACTTGCTCAGGAACACTTAATAAGTTGCAGTTGCAGCTGAACATAGAATCCTGAAGTGACACCTAGTTCTCTATTGTTTTAGAAACTAGAATACCTAGAGAAGGAAAATCATAAAAATTTCCATTGCCAAAAGACCACAAAATAACATTTTCTCTTCTACCTGATACAATAGAATATTCTTTGCTTGATTCCAGAAGATAAATAAAGACTTGTGCACATACGTTACAAAGTCAAAATAAGCCCCTGTGGAGCTTGATTCTTCCCACTGTTTTTTAACTTCTGCCCAGAAACTGTACACTTTAGAACTGTGACATGAAGCTTTACATACTGATTTCAGCCTCGCCAAAAAGCATTCAACAATCTTAGCTGTAGTTGTCAAAATCTTGGGTTCCAAGAACATCAAATGAGTCTGTTTTTAGCTGAGTTTAAAAAACTAATATTAATCCCAATATTTCCAAAATTCTACTTATATTTAAATTTTTAAATAAATACATTTAACATAACACAGAATTTAATAAGTAATACTTGATCCTCCAACTTTCTAGATCTCTTCATTGTACTATATAATGGAATACACTTGTTTAAAAAAAACCGAAATTCTGTCAAAAGTAAGTTTTCCAATATCAGGAAAATATTTTAAGCAAAATATTATATATTTCAGCACTATATGCTCCCATCATAGAGCACCAACTTACCAAAAAGGGCATTAGTTCCACAATCACAACTGTACCCTATCTTTGTGTTTTACCCTACTCCCATCATACAGGCTATTAAATTTTATGGTTGAGAGCCTATGGGAGTTGAAACAAGCAGTCAAAGCTCTATTAAGATTAATACTTTAAAAAGAACAGATTCATGGATTTTATCCAATTAAGTTAACAGTAATAACAGACCACCATTGTCCTAAAAAACGTGGAATTTGCAAATACTTCCTGAGTGTCTGTCACGTGGCAGGTGCTGTTTAAAACTTATATTGATAATATTTTATAAATACTATCACACTAAAGCTCTTGACATGTTTATATTACAAATAAGAATACACACCCTAACACATAACACACAAAGAATAAAAAATACCTGAAGGGCCATAAGGATATTTGCTAAGGCTTGTCCGTATGTATCATGACAGTGAACAGCAAGAGCACCTGAAGGGATTTCTTTCATGACACTTTCCAACATTCTTTTCATGCTTCCTGGAGTTCCCACTCCAATTGTGTCTCCCAGAGAGATCTCATAACAGCCCATGCCATATAATCTCTTAGACACCTGTTGAGAAAGGTGAAATGCTAGTAAAACAATGAAAATGAACAGACTCAAACCCTCTTGTTCCTTAGCCAACATTATCTAGAGGTAAAAATCACAACGGCGATCAGTTATATGCCCGGAAAACATATCCTTTAGTTGTCTGGTCCAACACCAGTTTCAGCTCTGTCACTAAATAGTTTTGCAATTGGTAGAATCACTTAATATTTCTGGTCTAATTTTTCAGGCTCATAAATGGATGCAGTTGTGTGAGGAAAACTGCAAAGTCTCTTCAAGCTGAATAACTAATGTTACTTTCAAGAAGCAATGTGAGTTTGCATGAAGGCAGCACGGTATTCGACAGACATGGGTTCTGGTATCAGACAGACCTGGATTTAAATCTCAGCTCCCACCCATGCTAGTCATGTGATATTGGGCAGAAGATTTAATCCTAGCTCTACCAGTATTGATACTTTAAAATGAGCAGATTCACAGATTTTATCCAATCAAATGAACAGTAATAAGAGACCTCCATTGTCCTAAAAAACATGAGGAACTTACAAATGCTTCCTGAGTGCCTGTCACATGGCAGGAGCTGTTTAAACATTAGACTGATAATATTTTATAAATATTATCACACTAAAGCTCTCAATATATTTATATTACAAATAAGGATACACAGCCTAACACATAATACACAAAAAATCTATTTAAGCCTCACTCCCTAATCTGCAAAATTCGGAGAAGAGCACACCCTCATTTAGCACATTTTCTAAGCCATAGCTACTTCACTTTAAAAATATGATAAACGATGTTAATAATGACATGCCTGGTTGTAAAAATGTAATGAGAATGTATACAAGTCACTTTATATAAAATCTGGCTCATGGTGCTCATTCATTCATCCACCATGTGTTTCTCCAGTGCCTATTCTATCCCAAGCACTGTGCTAGATGCTGAGAAATAAGGGAGAAACAAATATTGACATGTTCGATTCTGCTATGGAGCCTGGAGTCAAGTGAGGACAGACCTTAGTCAATCCCACTGAGGATGCATAAATACAAACTAAAAAAAGAACTTTGAAATATAGAAACAGGATTCTAAGAGCATGTAGCAAAAAACCTAGATTTATCAAGCAGGAAGGGCCTAAGTGACAACCTGATAAAGTAAGCATAAACTTGTTGAAGAGGGTGAGAAGGAAGATGCCTGCAAAGAATGTTCCAGGAATATCAAATACAAACGTCAGTAGGTTCCAAGCAGCTAAAATATAAAATGCAAAAAGCATTCCAGGTGGGGAAAAAGTCAAATGCAAAGAACAGTGTAATGAGAAAGCAAAAACCAAGAGGGAGGAAAATGAGAGGAAGAACGAGAGGCTTGAATAGCATAATCACACTTCTAAATAGTAATTTCAAAGAGAAGAGAGTTGACTGTGAAATGCAGTAGAACAGCACAAAATGCCCTTAAAGTCGCTCATCAGGAATTTCTAGTACTCCCAATCTGCCTGTTACATGACTCTCTTCAGCAGCATCTCAGGCATTCTGGTGCAAGAGTGAAGGGCCAGAGGGTATATGTAGTTCATCCATAGGCGGTGCAGGAAAAAAGGCAGAAAAGCAAGGAGCATGGTATTAGGCAGAGGTGGATCCAGGTTTTGTGGGGCTTAATGTTATACCTTTTGGAGCTATACTTTAAGAAAAGAATGTATAATTGTGAATGAAAATTAATAATAGAGTCTTAGAAAGGTCCCATGCAAATGAAGTACTATAAAATCCAAGCTTCATTATTTCATAGTACATCTGCCTCTGTGTGCAAGGGTCTTATCTAAATAATAGATAATTGGATAGCTCTCATTTGAAAAATTTGCAGTAAATTTCAAAAATTCAAGTGAATGCGCAAAAGAGGAGTGGCTTTAACTGAACTGAAGGTTTATGCTGCCTATATATGGATTTTCTAATAATGCTGTCTTTGCTGTTTCCATGCCATATTTCCGAACTTACCAAAATTTACCACTTTAACAGGTGCACATTAATATACTTCATACACAAATGAATTTCTGAGATAGTCTAATATAATCTCAAATATAGAGCATTTGTATTCATTATTATAAATTAGTAATCATGGACACGAAGTAGAAAATGAACTTTAACAAGCAGGTCCTTAATGACTATATAATGTATTGCTGTAAAATTGCTCTGGAATAACAGCAACTTAATCACACCAATAAGAACTATAGAATCACAAAAGAAAAAAAAGAAAAGAAAAAAACCAACACTGAATCATGTATACTCTGATGTAAGTGTCAAATAATGTAGGAGAAAAAACAAAGGATGCTACCCTAAACTATAGAATCACAAAAGAAAAAAAAGAAAAGAAAAAAACCAACACTGAAGCATGTATACTCTGATGTAAGTGTCAAATAATGTAGGAGAAAAAACAAAGGATGCTACCCTAAGCAACCATAGCAAAGTTAAAGGGTGTGTACAAAAACTGCCCTGTCATTTTGATGGAAAATAGAAAGGCCACTCACTATGTTACATAGTGAGTTATGTGTAAGCCACATAAAAACAAAACAGATGTTTTTATTCCTTCTATCTTCCAGCATCCAAATGATAAGATTCAACAGTCATTTAATTTTGAAAAGTTAAAGCCAATAGGATCAAACATGTCTTCAGGGATAGTCTCCCATTCCATGGCTATCTTTAGTCTCTGTTATATAGATGCAATAAATAGGAAGGAAAACAGCTCAGTTAAAAAAATAATATACATCATTTTACCACAATCCATAAAGTCTGGAGATGCGTCTTACTTCTGTCACTTTTTGCGGTGTAATGCTTCCTTCATACGGACAGCCCAGGGCACAAGACACATACCTAAATTTAAAATACAGAGCAATATAAATATGCATTCGATGAATAAGCCACTTGCCAATTTCTATTTTATAAAAATAAAGAAATAGCCAGAACCGCATCAGGAAAATTTATTTTACATGATTCCTTCATTATAATTTTATTCCTAAACCAAACTAAAACAATTTTGGAGCATGCTCAATTTACTCACATTTTTTCTTTCTAATACTTACAATTTGATATATGTTATTTGATGGCAGATATGAGTAAAATAACAGCAGTTTGTCTTGTGAGTTTGTTTATACTGTAGCAACATATTAACATTCAAAGCAGAAAACAGCAGTGATATATATGGTATACATTCAACTGTTAAATATCCACGTCTTTGGAACCATGTATAGATAGCATGTAGAAGACTAATTGAGTTTCTCTGTTTACTCCCATCTGGATATTTTGGCTTCATTTAGATATAGTCATTAATCACCCCAAAACTCCTAAATCTGGACACAGCCTCCGTGTTCATCTTGTTTACCTCTCATGGGTTTACCTAAATCATTTGAAACAGAAGAGTGTCTAGTGTGTTTTAAAGTCTCCAAATGAAGATATTCTATAAACTTGTTCAGCAACTCATGCTAATTTAAAAAGTCAAGCCTTTCCTGCAAAGACAATTATTAAGCTTTAGACAAAGTCTCTTTTAGCTATTTTCTGATCAATACCAATCCCATTTTATTAAACCTTCCTCAGAGATTTTTTTTCAACACTTGCAATAAAATAATACGTCATGTGTCTGATGGTCAGGAATGAAGCATTCCACATGAGGGAGGGAGGGCTAAAGGGGAATAAGGCTGGAGATCCAGTTCTTTGGGCCAGAACATGCAAGGCATTAGATAACAAGGCCCTTGAAAGTCACGCCAAGGAGTATGGACTTTGAGATCGCTAAAAATTCTTTAGACCCACTAAAAATTATTAGGTAAGGTAGTGACGTGGTCAGATTTATTCTCCAGAAACATAACTCTTCAGGAACACTGGAAGTGGTTGCCAAAGGAAAGATGGAGGCAAAGACACAAGAGAAGACAATACCGTATTTCCTTGATTCTGAGATGCTACTGATTGGAAGATACACTATGAATTTCATAAAGGGTGTGGGAGTTAAAAAATAAAACACATAATTATTTAGTGCATATCCATTGATTCTGAGATGTAAGCTAATTTCAGAAGTATTAAAATGGAATAAAAGCTATGTTTGGGGACAAAAATAAGCAGTTCCATAAGCCAGGAAAGCAGTTATGAGTACAGCGAAGGAGAAAAGGGAACAAATTCAAATAATATTTGAGAGCTATGCTGGACAGGAAACCCACCTCTGCTCTTCAATTGCTATAATCTAAGCTTACTGTTTAGATTATCAGTCTAAAATTAATCAATTTGTGTGAAAAGAAAATGTTCTCATGCAAACAAAACACTGGAGAAGAGGCTAAGGATAGAAAAAGAGAACAGTTTTTATACAGATACCATGGCTGCATAACATGCTGAAAATATGAGTACATTGAACCCAAACCCAAAATATCTAGATATAAGTAAATAGAAAATCTTCCATTTACATGTTCTCCCTCTCAATGTGAAAACACAAACAAAACACAACAGACGCAAAACCAAACAAACCAACCTCTCCTACATTCTCAACTTATTACGTGGCTGCAGCTACCCCCTCATTGCCAGAGCCCTAACTTTCTATGTGCGCATTTTCATTGACTCACATTTTTCCCTCATTATAATGACCTCTCCAGGCCTATTGTTTCCCAAAGTCCACGGCTTTTCATCTTCATAGACTCTTCTCCAGCCTTGTCAGCTGACACTTCCTTGACCTATTCACACATGGGCTATTTTCTCCAAAGCTTATGTAAAGTTTCCTTAACTGCGCATTAATATTCCTCAGCAGATGCTGCACACTAAGGCCCCCAGGCCAAATCCTGCCCATCACTCTTTTGTAAATAAAACTTACTGGAACACAGTCATGCCCATCTGTTTACATAGTATCTACAGCTGCTTTTGCATTATAATGGCAGCATTGAATAGTTGCAACAGAAACCACCCAACCCATAAAACCTAGAATATCTGGCCCTTTAGAGAAAAAGCTTGCCAATCCCTGCTAAAAAGATTAGGCCACTTTTGCTGAGTATGAAAAGGCCTCCACTACTATGAAAATGAGAGGTACTTTCTGCTGTGACAAGTGGCTAAAGCCAGCTTCGGGACTTCCGCTCTTCAACAATGTATTACAGTGCTTCTCAATCTTGGCTGCACAGAATCACCTGGGGAGCTTAAAAAACAAAGCAAAATCTAATGTGAAGACACATTCCAAGCCAATTAAATCGGCAAGTCGGAAAATGGAACCCAGCCACCAATATATACATATATATATTTTCTTAAGTTTTGTTATTCCGCCAAGATTGAAAATCACTCAACTATTAGCAATACTGGCTCACCTGGATTGTCTGATGGATTCCCTTGTGTAAAAAGTGATATTACACAGACCTGACAGTATCTAACCTCAGGAATTTCCTCACTATTATTCCACTACATTTTTATTCATCTTTTATTGGCTGGCGGTTAAAGTTTTCACAGATCTATTCCAAATAATTTTCTATTCTTCTGAAGCTAGTACTCTTACATCTCCATTTCTTTTTTCATCCCACCCCTTACCAGTTCAATGTCTTTTTAACTGAATTACATCCTTTAGTAGTTCTTTCAGCAAGGGTCTCTGAATGGTAGAATTTTGCAAATTATTTTGTCAGCAAATGGTTTTATTTCACCTTCATTCCTTAATATTAGTTTGACAAGGTATAGAATTTTATGTTGACAGTTATTTTGTCTCAGTATTTTGAACATATACTATTTCACTGTCTCTTGTCGCAAGTTTTGACAATAAGAATTTTGCTGTGCGTCTGATTATAATTCCACTATAACCATTTATCTTTTCTCTATTTTATTTTCTATTTTTGCTCTATTGCAATTTATTTTTCTCTACTGTTTTTCAGGATTATCTGTTTGTATCTAATCTGCATTTTATTTACTATTACATATCTCAGTGTTTGCTATGCTTCCTCAATATTAGCATTAATGCGTTTCTTAATTTCCAGAAAATTCTTGAGGTACTCGCTCTTCGAATGTATTTTTGATATCTATTTTCTCTGTTTTCTCTTTCTGGAAATTCCATTAGGCATCCTTTATTAACCTCACTTTCAAAATTTCTATTAAATTACCTTTCTGGTCTTCATTCTTATAATTTTCTCAAATGCTATTTCAAGATCTGTACTCTCCTCTTCGATTGCATGTAATGTGCTGTTTAATGCATTAATTCTTTTATTTTATTAAATTTATTTTCATTTCTAGAAATAATATGTTTCTTTTTTCCTTCAAGATCTTTACTCTCTTCGATTGCATGTAATGTGCTGTTTAATGCATTCATTAATTCTTTTATTTTATTAAATTTATTTTCATTTCTAGAAATAATATGTTTCTTTTTTCAAATCCTCATTATTCCTTTTTTTTTTTTTGTAAAGATCTGTTCTTATATTATGGTCTTACTTTGCCTGTAAACAGTTTGAGCAGTTAGTTGACAATCTCCTTTTCAGATTGTTCTATTTTCTTCTTTTCTTCTACAGTTTTCCTGTTTTCTTTTTCTTTTTTTGTTTTTGTTTGTTTGTTTGTTTGTGTTTTTTTTTTTTTTTTTTTTTTGGTTTTTGCTTTTTTTTTTTTTTTTTTTTTTTTTTTTTTTGGTCTTTGCTTATTTTCTTTTAAGATAGTTTGTTTCCTCTTTTGGTTCACAGTTTTCATTGTGAGTGCCTTTTCATGGTGATTATAGTTTCTGTAAGAGTTCCATGAGAGTCAAGTTATTTAAATGTCCCTATTAAGGGGATCGGATTGCTTTTTTCCCTTAGAATTTTACCAGTTCATGGACAAATTTCTACCTTAACTTCTCAATTTGGGTTTCCACAATACTCATATGTTATAAATCCACAACCGATAGCAATACTTGGCATAGGCTCTAGTGACTATGCATTGGCATGGAGATACTGCTGGCTCCAAGAAATACTCAGTTCCACATCCATGCCTTAGCAGAACATTGATCTTTTTCTATACATACATTAAAATCCCATTTCCAAACAACTAGGGATTATATCTGGGAGAGATTCCCCCTTGTGCCACTGTGGCATCAAGTTGCATGATTTACCATATTATCTTTTGTGAAACCTGGGTTTCTTTTCTGAGAGCTTGGCTGTATGTTTTAAAGATTGTTATATTTATGTGGTTGTAGTGGAAACAGAAAATGGGGTCTCTGAGTCAGCTCAGTGCCCCATTGCCCTTCTTTCTCTCTCACCATTATGCAGAAAACTGTAGAATCAACTCCAAAGCTCCTCCTGCACATTACAAATATTGTTTGATGCATCCATATAACATATTAAACTCGGTATGTCTAAAATGGTGCTCATCTCTTTTTCTCTTTGCATAAACCTGTTTCCCTTACATTTGCCATTTTTACAAATGATATAGTTATTCTCAGAGTTGGTCTTGATAAATCATTTGAAGGTCACTTTTGAGAACATAGTCATCAACCAAGGTTGTCTGCTTCTTCCCTTCCAGCCTGCAGGGCACACAATCTCTGCCGATGGCAGCCTGAGATACAAAACAATCCCTGAGACCCCTTTCCCAAGTGCCCTCTCTACCTCAGTCTCATGTCACTTGGTTTTACTCCAATTTCTAATGTCAAAATAATATTCCTAGAGCATGGATCTGTTGTCTATTTTCCCACTTTGAAATGGCTTGGCATTTTCTACCAAATAAACGTGGTACTCAAGTTTAACAATATGTGAAACTTCAATCTAACTTTCTTCCTCTCTTTTACTATACAACCTCCAAAACCTTTACTCCCATAGAAGTAAACTTCTCTGTGTTACCCTAACATTTCTTAAGATTTCTCTTCACTATGCCTTTGCTCTTTGTAGATTCAATGCCCTGCCATGAAAGGCCATTATTTCAGATTACATTTCCATATTTTTACATATCTTTAATGACTTCATGTTTTTGATGCTTTTGCCATGAAGTTTCTCCAAATCACCCCAGAGATTAGAATTACTTTAAATTTTAATAGTAATATCTGTATCTAGTTTTGTAGTTGCATTTTTTGACAACATAATAATTATTACTTTACATATTTTATTTTCTCAGTCTGCTGAAAACTCTTTTAAGTTACGCTACTTTTTCATTTTCATATTCCACATGGTATCATAAGACAGTACATTATACACAACAAATGCTCAATATTTCTCGAATGAATTAATGCAAAAATATATTAGTTGAGATGTCATTTTCATCTTCTGAATACTTTTCTAAGAAATTCCTAACTTTTACAAAAAAAAATGTATAGCTAGTTATGGGATATTTATGTCCTAAATCCTATAGACAGAGATGACAGCACATATCTGGGAGATCAGAACTTGGAAAATATTTTTTAGACATCATTAAGATGACAAAAAATAAAAGAATCACCAACCATATTGAAATGAATCTTGCTAAAATTAACAAAAAGCACAGTGTTACAATAAACCCAAAGGATAGAAATGTTAATTGTTTTGTTTTTATTTGTGCTTTTTGAAGACACTTTTCAGTACTGTGCAAAAACAAGACAAGAGACAAAACTGAATGTTGGGCTACGTCCGGGCCGCCAGCCATTTTGGGAAAGTACCTCAGCCATTTTAAACTTGCTTCGGGCTGATTCTGGGAAACCGAAACCTAAGCGGAGAACTCAAAACTTAAAAGAACTAACTTCCGGGGTACGGTGACTCTGCACTTTTTTCCCGCCTGCCCTGTCCTCACCCCTCCTCCCGGGTAGTCTTTCTTTGTCCCCGGGGCCGAAGCACAGAGGGGATCGGGCCTGCGACACTCATCATCCCGCTCAGCCCCACAAGAGGTTACCGCCGGCTGGTCCGGGGTCCCTTCCCACCCTGTGTTGTTGGTCCCCGGTGGCAAGGAACCAACAACTGAAGCAATCCAGTCTTCAACAACCTTTCCTAGTAGAACTGAATCATGAAAAAGCACCTACAGTTAGGTGTTATCCAAAGCTACCTTCCCACAATTATCTCATTTTCCTCCAATCATCCTGACAAAAAGGAACAAAGAGGATGAATAAAAGCCATGTATAAATGTCAATGCCAGGAGTGATAAAATGACATATAATGTCAATTAATAAGTAAGGTAATTAAATATAGGAGCTACTTTGAAACGCTCATGCAGAATACACCAACATATAAGCAATACAAAATAGCATTCTATTATTATTAAGCCATTCAAAAATAACTTTTGAGAGGATATTATGCATTTATCACTGTGAATAACATAAGAAATAAAGACTGTTTCTTGGTACCAAAGAGTAATTCTTTTTTTTTTTTCTTTTTCTTTTTTTTTTTCGTGACTGGCAACGGATCACAACCCTCAGTGTCGCGCCCGTACTGGACCGGGACCGGCTACAGGATCGCAACCCTCGGTGTTGCTCCCACACCTCGCTCAGCCCATGAGCGGCCGGTCTGTATGTGGGATCCGAACCCTCGGCGGGAGCGCCGCCGCGCTTCCCAAGCGGCGCACTGTAGCAGTGCGCCACCGGGCCGGCCCTTCGTATAACTTCGTATAATGTATGCTATACGAAGTTATTACGATACTTGGCATGAGTTAATGTGAAAATTATCTGTGACTTCAAGTCTCCTAATGAACTAGAGGTGTAAGATGGTGCTTATAATAGCTGAGTAATTCTGTTAAAATTCTCTTTTTGCTCTAAAATATTTGGCTGCCTTTATTTCTCATAAATCTATTATTAGAATTCCACATATTAAAATATCTTCTTATAAATTGTGAATTCTGTATAAATCTGGGCAAGGTTTAGGAAATAACGTTCATCTAATACCTTGCTTTACATAGAAGTTTGTTTCTAAATCTATATATGCATGTTGGGTTTTAGAAAAATAAATTGAATTTCAAATATTTTAGGAAAACTGATCAGATAAAGATGTTACAAATTATTTTTAAAAACCAAAATAAAAACATCACCCCGGTTTACTTTTGTAGGCATTTAAACTTATACTATGTAAGATTTTAAAAGTGAAGACCTTGACATTAAGATGTCAATTAATCTGCTTGGTTCCTGATGAAATGGAATATTAAGCCTGTATTTAAGTTAGAATATTTTAAAGCTTTCTTTGAAAGAAAATGCCATAACCTCCTTCAGCAGTCCTTCCTTGGAGAAGCTGCTGCATAAAACATTTAATAATATGCTGGGCTAGACATCTGCCTAAAATTGTGTAATCTGAACAATAAATCCTCTTTATCAATGGCAAACCTGAGGATCGAGTAAGTTAAATAGGTTATAGAACACATGTAGAGCAAACTGCTGAGCCAGACTTTAAAACCAAATCTATCCAATATCAAGGCTGTGTCTTTCTACTACATCAAATTAGCTATTAACAATGAGAAAGTTCCTTTATGCAAAGCTCAGATCCTGACTCTAAATACAAGCTCAAGTACAGGGAAATAAGCCAAGCTAGACACAGAGAAAAGTTACAGACTGATTTTTACATTACCTTTACCCTGACCTCATTTCTGTCCAGCCCTTTTGAAACTTGCTATGCTTTTCTGCTATATTTGTCTTTTCTCTTCAATGGACCAACTACCTTATTTGAACCCTCATGCTTTTGCCTCCTAAAATGATACACCCTTGGGTAATTTTCAATTAAATGGCTTCAGCCCCACCTATAGCCATCTTGGAAGGGTATTGCAGCCCCATATGTGTAAATGCCTCTTGGATCAATCTTAACTGGATACACAGCAGACTCCCTGCTCTCCCAGCCCCCAAACTAGACCCATGATCTGGGGCTGACGCATTAGGTAATGCTTCATGTTCAAGCTACGCTTGCTTATCTTGCTTGGTCTTCAGAAGATATTTGTAAAACAGTATTTCTTCTAAATAGCATGATTGTATACAGAATAATCTTTTATTCACCAAATTAAACCACTGTAGCTCAAGAGATTTTCTTCCTCATAGTTCCATATTTCCCTGTTCTTGACCCTATCTGTAAATAACCGAGCTCTCGAATTTGAGATCTCGAAATACTTAAATCTCAAAGACCTGAAGCTTTCAATATTGGGCAGCTTGTTCTCCTATGTTCAGTGAAATAGACATTTCACTACATGGCTCCTATATATTATATTTCATTTTATAAATTTCAATAGCATGTTTTCTTATGGAAATAATTATTCAAAAACCAAAATGTCAATGTTAAATTCAGATATTAGAAGATAAATTAATCTTTCCTTTTGTGATCTGATTCTTACACTTTAATCACCATGTTTTCTTGGCCAACCTACTCAAAATGTCTAGCTACCATGTAACTTGTCTGTAGAGCTAATTGATACCTCCAGAGGTGAGAACTTGGAAGACTACACACAGTAGATGCATGCTGAAAAGAGGATTCCAGAGATCAGTAAATTTGGGAAACCCAATATAATACAGCCTTCCTCTAGCCCTAGCTTTAAAAAGTTCTACATTTAGGGACCTGCTTAACCTTTTTAAATCCAGATGTCTGCAAATATTTGAACAATAAATTCTCCCTTATTGCCACCTCCACCACTGTTTTTATTTTAATGTAACTCTACTGAATATGTTGAGTTAAACTCTGGGAAAATCTGTCCAGATATTTCCTAAGGTAAACCTCTGAGCTTGGCTCACCTCAGTCCCTAAATAAAATTTTAATTGAACTTTGAATTAACTGTGAAACTATCCTACACTAACTATGCTTTCTATTGAATTACCTTGGAAAAAGTTAAATAAAATTAAATATAAGTACTTCGGTATTTCTGAACTTTATTCACAGAATTTCTTCCAGATATTCTTTGTGTTCTGATTTTAGACGAGTAATGTTTCTAAATAAAAGTATTTTCATAAATGTTTTTAAGGAATTCACAGTTATTTCAACTTTTCAGTTGAAAAATAATGTTTGTCTCATCAATTAAAAACTTATAATTTTCACTCTTCCATTACATACAATATCTTTTCATATTTACTTCTTGAATTTACTCTTTGTTGCATACCTGTTTTGACACTGGCACTGTGTAAAGTATTTATAAGAAAAAGCATGTTGAAAATAATTTTAAGTTGGTATGAGTAACTATGCACAATGAACATATACTACTCAACCAAAACCTGTGCTGAATTAATTTCATATGTTAAAAACACCATTAACTTTCTTGAAATTAACTACGTAACTTACAAATCTACTTCTTGCCCATATATAAAAAGACAAAATCTAGCAAAAGAATAAATAATAATAAAAAGTCTTATTGCTAATTTTATGAGAAATGACAAAACACATTTTTTTTCCTCAAAAGCTCTAAATGAAGCCTATTTAGATATTGACTACACAAACACAGCTTACACATCTTAACTACCACTGGGTATGTGTTATTCTGGCACACAGCAGTACCAGAATAATATATAAGGCTGAAATACATATAAACCCTCAAACAAACCATATGTATGAAAGCAAATACCTTTAACAGATGTCTCATTTTTACAGTTTTATGTACCATATTTTGGTAAATGATGATTTGAATCGTTCTTCCAGGCCAACAGTTTAACAATAGAAGTTGGAAAGGAACTTCTCTGGGCAGCAAGAAGCTGCCCACTTAAGAGATGGTGCTATATAAGCAAGCAAATTCTATAGGGGTAGATTATCCAGTGGAAGGTATGTGATTCATCAGTTGTGAGAAACTGCTATTCAGTATGTATTTTTAAACTGGAGCCCTAAATAGGGAGACACATTATCTCACTCAGTAAGACTGCTGTTACCTTCAGGGTCAGGATCAGAATCCATAATGATACTCTGCATTAGACAGGGAGAGGACAGGAAACAAAACCTCGGTGCAACATGACCTAGATGGTTTGGCTAACCCAGCAAGCAGGCTGCAAGTTGTGCATAAACATGTTGAGTCATAAATCTTCTCTCAAAGGGAAAACCAGTTAAAATTGGCTATTTTGAGGGGGAAGACAAGGCCCTTACTTCATGGCAGTTAGGAACATCGATATTTTAAATGATGGAAATTATATAGAGCTAGGTAACGAGTTAAAAAATAATTAAGCAAAGGAAGAATTTCCTGTCATTGAGGGTCTTTCACCAAAGAAATGGGTCACTGATGCATGTGATTCAATCTCCTTTGGAAATCTTTAAAGCCAGACTGAATTTCCATTGGTTTTAGATAAGAAGAAAGTAGGTGGTGAGGGTAACAGTAGATCAAAAGGTGAATAAAATGAGCACTCTAGATTCATTATGGCTCTAGGAAAATCAGACTCCTCCTCCTGAATATTAATAAATATTAATCATATTTTATAAAGAGATTGTGACTAAAGTAAAACAGCATCATAACCTACAATTGCCTTTGCTTTTTTGTATCTAAAAGTAATCTATGATTGTCTATATTAGTTTAATTACTAATTTTCCTTTACTCCTTGTTCTCATTACTTTGCATATTTACTTTTTCTGGAAATTTGAGAAGGAATTCAACAGTTATGGTTCACCGATAAACATCTTTGCATTTTGTAATGTTTTTAACAATAATGAATGATTTTGTTTGAATCCTACAAAAAATGTTAAAAATACACTTTGAACATTCAGTAGGCTCAGATTTTCAGGAGGTTAATCATGGGTCAAATCATTCTAGACCATTTTATAGGAGAGGTATAAGATGTAATTACGTAAAAACGCTTTTATGGTTTATGCTTTGATATACAGAGATGCTGACCTTGTGATTTTGTAATATCTACTTTCAAGAATTTTAACAATGAAATTAATCATGCCACTTAGTAATCATTTCCTCTTAAATTAATACTCTCACAAACAAGACCATGCAATTCATGTGACTTCATTAAATATAAGTTGATAAAGAAGCAACAAATTGCTTTAGACAAAAAAGCAATAAATCCTGAATGCTGTGTGATATATTAGAGCACTACTTCATATCTTGAGGCATTTCAATTTTAAAAGGATCCTGGAAAACCAGCAGATATTTCTTTCAATAAACGCTCTTGGTAAGGGGAAGAAGGGATTACATTTATCATAGACTTTTATTTTTCTTCGCCTTCTTCACCTTTTAAAATTTAAACACATAATAGAAAAATAACCTAGCTTTTTAAAACATATGGCGTGTGACTTGCAGGTTAAAGAATAAGTCCAAAATGTAAACATTTCATTGTCCGTTCACACATAATGTATATGCAGCAGTAGTTAGCTGACTCTGCATTTTATGTCATTGATTTGGCATGGTATCTATTCACAATGTGTCCCAGATGTCATAAGTCCTGAGTATGAGTAAAAAATGTGTATACATGCATGTGATGTGTGTGTTTGGGGGCGGAGGATTTAACAATAGCCTTAAAACCCTAATAAAAGCTACTATTTAGACTTTATGGAAGTTTACTATTTTTGTAAACATTTAAACAGTTTTATTGAGCATTTATAAAATGTGTACTGCCTTATGACTTTAAATCTAACAGCTGATGATATAAATTTTCTGAATGATGATCAAGTACATGTTGATGCACCTGTTGCTAGGTAAGCCGTACTGAAGCATCTACTGCAGCGTGGTACTGGCATAAAAACAGACACGCAGACCAATGGAAAAGAATAGAGAACCCAGACATCAATCCATGTACTTACAGCCAACTGGTCTTTAACAAAGGCACCAAGAACATACATTGGGGAAAGGACAGCCTCTTCAGTAAATGGTACAGGGAAAACTGGACATCCATATGTAGAAGAATGAAACTAGACCCACAGTTCTCACAATATACCAAAATCAACTCAAAATGGATAAATACTTAAATATAAGACCTGAAACAATAAAACTCCTAGAAGAAAACATAGGGGAAATACTTCAGGATGTAGGACTGGGCAAAAACTTTATAAATAAGACCTCAAAAGCACAGGCAACAAAAGAAAAAATAAGCAAATAAGATTATATCAAACAAAAAAGCTTCTGCACAGCACAGGAAACAACCAACAGAGTAAAAAGACAACTTACAGAATGGGAGAAAATATATGTAAACTATACATGCAACAAGGGATTAATATACGGAATAAATAAGGAACTCAAACAAATTAACAGTAAAAAAAACAAGTAATCCGCCTAAAAAATGGGTAAAGGAGCGAATAGGCATTTCTCAAAGCATGGTATACAAATGGCCAACAGACACATGAAAAAATACTCAACATCACTAATTATCAGGTAAATACAAATCAAAACCACATTGAGATCACCCCAATTAGACTGGCTATTATCAAAAAGACAGAGAATAACAAATGCTGGTGAGGATGTGGAGAAAAGGGAACCCTACTACACTGTTGGTGGGACTGTAAATTAGTGTAGCCATTATGGAAAACACTGTGGAGATTCCTTAAACAGCTACAGATTGAACTGCCATTCAATCCAGCTATCCCACCACTGCCTACATACCCAAAGGAATGGAAATCATCATGTCGAAGGGATACCTGCACTCCCATGTTTATCACAGCTCTATTTACAGTAGCTAAGAGTAGGAACCAACCTAAATGTCCATTAACAGATGACTGTATAAGGAAAATATGGTATACATACATAATGGAATACTACTCTTCCATAAAAAAGAATGGAATTCTGCCATTTGCAGCAACATGGATGAGCTTGGAGAAAATTATGCTAAGTGAAATAAGCCAGGCACTGAAAGAGAAATGCCACATGTCCTCAGTCATAAGGGGCTAAAAAACAGTAAGGAAGGAGGAAGGGAGGGAGGGATGGAGGGAGGGAGGGAAGAAGGAAGGAAGGAAGGAAGGAAGGAAGGAAGGAAGGAAGGAAGGAAAAAAGGAAGGAAAAAAGGAAGGAAAAAAGGAAGGAAAAAAGGAAGGAAGAAAAGAAACAACCATGATAATACACAAGGAAGGAAGGAAGGAAGGAATGAACCTTCAAAATGAGAGAACAGAACTGTGGTTACTAGAGGTGGGAAATGTGGAGGGGGAGAATATCAAGAAACAGGTTGGGGTCACAAAGAATGATTATGTTTTATAATGATGAATATAGTAATTATCCTGATT
Organism: Galeopterus variegatus; assembly: GCF_000696425.1. Classification (NCBI taxonomy): domain Eukaryota; kingdom Metazoa; phylum Chordata; class Mammalia; order Dermoptera; family Cynocephalidae; genus Galeopterus; species Galeopterus variegatus. Next base: position 178,628 of record NW_007728631.1, on the reverse strand, counting down.
TGATCAGCACATATAGTATGCAGGTATTGATATTCTGCTCTGTATCCCACAAATATGTATAATTATATTTCAGTAAAAAAGATAACATGATATGCTCATTACACCTCCATATTTATAAAATCAATATAAAATTAGCTAATTTTTAGAAACAAATTCTTCATAAGTAACAAAAAATGTATTATATATTTCACAGCACATAGGCCTGGTTACAATACATGCTGTAATTGCTGCTCCTGGAAGCAGGCAAGGACCAAGGCAGATTTTCTCTTTCCTTTCCCATATATCTCTCATCACTGGTAAGATCCTCCTTCTTTTCCCATTTCTGTTCTCTACTATTCTGTCTTGTGAACTCGTGGCAAAATCACATTAATCTTTCAACTCAGGTAACCATATTTGGTTTCCCATGTCTAAATTCCTGAGAAAGAAAATGGGTCTACTGAAATAGAAGTCTGATAGTTCAGACCATAAGCAATGCAGTTTCTACAAGACAGAGACAAGGCAAAGAGAAAAGGACCTGTATCTCCAATATACCTCCATTAACAGAAATAATATAATATATAATAGAAAATAGTGGAGAACTGAAAAACTATTCCATGTGTCTTCTGTATGCAGTTTGTCAAGAATTTTTAGACAGTGTTCTGCCAGGTGCTGTGGAGGTACTTTGGGGTCACCCAGAGAAAGTAGGTAAATCAGCTGTTGAGGGGGGAGGTTGAATGGGTAAAATGATGGGCCCAACATCCCAGAGCAGCTCAGGGGCTCAATTTAATGTTTAACATAGTCTATTGAAGTTCTAACTTGAATCACCATAGAGTGATTCCTTTCCAAATGCTATGAATTTATAACAGTTTATCAACACATTCTAGGCTGATATCAAAAGAGGAATGCATTTGGATAACTGAGTGTAAATAAAATGGTTAATAATACCAGCTTTCCATGCTAGTGTCTCTGCTCTCAATTGCATTACAACTTCCACAAGCTAGATACACACTAATAATCATTAATAACATTAATGAATGTGACTATATAGTGATTACCATGATTAAATAAAGTACAAATAAGATACCCTATGTATATTTTAATAAATAGTAAAAGAATATCAAGATAATTCAAAAGCAACTTTAACAACAGATATCAACAAAATTGAAAGAATTTGTGGGATTTCATAAGTACCCTCGTACTGGAATATTCATATGTTTTGCAGACTTAACGACCTCTTCAAACTTTCCCATACTTTCTTCAATGGAACAGTTAATATTCTTCTTGCTAAAGGATTCAGATGCAGCTCCAAAAACTGATATCTCAGTAGCTCCAGCTGCAACCTGAAAAATATAATTTAAAGCCAAAAGCTAATAATTTCAAAAATGTAAACAATAGCAGTAGAAGTCAACTCTGTAAGGCACTCTTGTATTCTTTAAAATTTGCCTTGGAATTTAAAATTATATTCCTCTAATCTTGCCACAAACACTCTTTGAAATGCCCTTTTTGTAATCCACAAACAACTCTGTAAACTGAGTGATATTACGCTCATTTACTAATGGAAAAACTGTGGCTCGAAGAAGTTGCTAGTAGGACATTATACAGCCAGTAGAAGGTCTGGAGCTGAGTTTTGAGCACAGGCCTGCCTGACTGTCAAGCCAAGATTGGTTCCCTCCATTGCTTACCCTTCTAAGCTACAACGAGGGTGTCCTCTCAATATCTTACTTAAGGTAGAAATGTCATGTACTATGTTAGGACTGGTGACAGCAATGTTTACAATTTCTTAAAATGCCTCTTCCTTCCTTTCTGTACACTGCAGTAAAAATTATATCAAATCAAACGACAACAAAAAAGATCAATGATTCTAACAAGATACAGTAAAAAGTGATACACTTACTAGCACTCCACAATCTCAACGTTGTGCAATACAATCTCAAACACAAAAGTGAAAAATATTCGTTAATACCACATATAACTGCAGCAAAACCTTTGCGATAAACCCATGAAAGCATAATATCATACGATTTTGCTTAAGCTTGTATGTGTATGTTTAATCGTTGAAGCTTTCATTTAAATCATATAAATCACTAAGTCCCATAGGATCAGAAGAAACAAATCAGAAGAGGAATAAGGAAAGTTATTAGAGGCAGATACAATGACAATGATTAGCTTCACCTAAAAGGAAGAAACATCAGAAACAAAAAGCTGACAAAAAAGTTGACAAGAATAATTACCTACTTCAATAGTACCTATAATTACAAAATTGCATTGAGAAATGTTTAAGTTGTACACTATATTTTCTATTGGAGAAAAATTTCAAAAAATTTCATCAAAATGGAGAGTTGTCTTTTTATGTTTTGACTCTTGAATGGTTAAACTGGAAAAGCCTCTTACATGGAGCAATGTTAGTTCCTAACGATGCCATGAGAGAGAACTCATCTCTACGTATTCATGTTGGTATATTAGCACAGTATTTATACAGGATTACAAGTGAGTTACATATGACACCATTCTAACTTTTTAAATATATTTTAAAAAATAGAGGCATATCAATTTTAGAAAAAATTAGTAGCATACTTACGGCACGGTGAAAACCCTGAAGATTAGGAGTAAGGACAGGATATCGAACTCCTGGATATTGATGAATGCCTCTCATCACTTCACTGTGATCGGCCATCTTAAATACATAACAGTTATATATAAATACGTAACTCTGAATATCTACCAAGCATGTTTTTAGCTTTCAAGGTTATAGTTACACACACAATTATATTCTACAAATTAATGTTTGAAATAAAACTATTCTAATGTCTTACCCCAGTTAGGATGGCTAATATCCAAAAGACTGTGAACGATAAATGCTGGCGAGGTTGTGGAGAAAAAGGACCCCTCCTACACTGTTGGTGGGACTGCAAAATGGTGCAGCCTCTATGGAAAATGGTTTGGAGGTTCCTCAAACAATTGCAGATTGATGTACCATATGACTCCAGCTATCCCACTGCTGGGAATATATCCAGAGGAATGGAAATCATCAAGTTGATGGTATATCTGTTCTCCAATGTTCATTGCAGCACTCTTTCCAATAGCTAAGAGTTGGAACCAGCCCAAATGTCCATCATTAGATGAGTGGATACAGAAAATGTGGTATATCAACACAATGGAATACTACTCTGCTATAAAAAAGAATGAAATACCGCCATTTGCAATAACATGGATGGATCTAGAGAGAATTATATTAAGTGAAGCGAGTCAGGCACAGAAAGAGAAATATCACATGTTCTCACTTATTTGTGGGAGTTAAAAATAAAGAAATACACAAATAACCTGGGGTTGGGGAGGGAAGAAGACACAGCAATTACAATTCTTTGAAGTTGATACAACAAGCAAACAGAAAGGAGATTGTTGGGAGGGAGGGGGAAGAGAGAGGAGGGAAGGAGGTTTCAATAATTGGCCACAATAATCAACTACATTATATATTGACAAAATAAAATAAAATTTGAAAAAAAAAAAAAGAAATCTCAAGACCTTACATTTGGGGAAGGAAGTTAAAGTATTTAGAGAGAGCGTAATTTGGAGCTAGCTTTTTTTCTTGGAATCAGGTCACAGTTGGGAAAATGAATGAATGAATGAATGAATGAATGAATGAATGAATGAATAAATAAATAAAATATCAAATCCACTAGTTTGCCAAAAAGTCGATAAATTAGCCTCTTAAAGCAATAACTGATACTCCAGTGCAGGACAGGGGACCTCACTGCCTCAACTCATGGTGTTGTCAGGAAAATCAAAGTAAATTTTAATACTTTATTTTGAAATTCAGGAGTGAATCTGTAACACACCCCTTCTCAAAAAGCCCTGGATGCCCCCTCCCCACCCACTGTTGATTACCTGGTTTGGTGTTCCAGACCATTCACTGTCACACCCTCCTGATCTTTCTAGCCTCCCCCCACCCTGCTGTTGCCAACGCCCTGTGCTCTGGCCACAGTGGATATTCATTCACATCCTAATATGCAGATTCCATAAGCATGACACAGAGAAATTACCATTGACATAACCACTAGCCCTGTATATTTAAGAATAATAAACTATGGTACAAACAATATAATAAGTAATATATGAACACTGGGAATTATACAAAATAAGCATAGAGAAAGCTGTGAAAACATACAGCAAACCAAAACTGATATCTTCAGTATAGGATTGGAAAACAAAAGGCAATTGTTTTTTCTCTGTACATCTTGGCTTGTTATAATAAACATGTACTATTTTTAAATTTTTAAAAAGAAATAAAAGTAAATTAATCAAAACAAATGTTTTTCTTAATATAGCTATACACTTTTGAAAAATACAAAATATTATAATATCTACTCTTATTGGCCCATTGGTCTTATCAGCTCTCAGTTAAATGTCAGCAGAGTTAAATTTAATAATTTCAATGGAAGATAAATGAATGGCCAATAAACATATGAAAAAATACTCAACATCACTCAGCATTCATGAAATGCAAATCAAAACCACTCTGAGATACCATCTCACTCCATTTAGGATGGCTAATATCCAAAATACTCAGAATGACAAATGCTGGCAAGTATGCAGAGTAAAAGGAACTCTCCTATACTGTTGGTGGGACTGCAAAATGGTGCAGCCTTTATGGAAAATGGTATGGAGATTCCTCAGACAATTACAGATAGATCTACCATATGACCCAGCTATTCCATTTCTGAATATATCCAGAGGAATGGAAATCATGTAGAAGGAATGCCTGCAATCCCCTGTCTATTGCAGCACTGTTTACAATAATCAAAAGTTGGAACCAGCCTAAATGCCCATCATCGGATGTGTGGGTAAGGAAAATGTGCTATATCTACACAATGGAATTCTACTCTGCTATTAAAAAAAATGAAATACTACCATTTGCAGCAACATGGATGGACTTAGAGAAAATTATATTAAGTGAAATGAGCCAGGCACAGAAAGAGAAACACTGCATGTTCTCACTTATTTGTGGGAGCTAATAAAAATAAATAAGTAAGTAAATATACAAATGAATGGGGGGACAGGCAGAGAAGACACAAGCACAATAATTCCTTGATCTTGTTAAGAGAAGTGAACAGATATGATGTTGATGGGGGGAGTGAGGAGGGAGAGGGACGGAGGAAAAGGAGGAATTGGTAAAGGGACATGAAAATCAACTATGTTGTATATTGAAAAATTAAAATAATAAAAACAATAAATAAATAAATTACAGTGTTATTGTTTTAAATTTCATATTTAAAAAATAATAATTTCAATGAATATAATTTGGATTAATTAAATGAATTTTTAAAAATTTTTTGAATTTAAAATTAAATATCTACGATGCAGAAATGTACCTCACATTCACTGCCATCATGACTTATTGACATTTTTTTTTTTTTTCCTTTTTGTCTTTTTTCGTGTCCGGCAACGGATAGCAACCCTCAGTGTTGCGCCCGTACCGGACCGGGACTGGCAACGGGATCGCAACCCTCGGTGCTGCGCCCACACCTCGCTCAGCCAGCGAGCGGGAACCAGTCTGTATGTGGGATCCGAACCCTCGGTGGGAGCGCCAACGCGCTCCCAAGCGGCGCACTGTAGCAGTGCACCACCGGGCCGGCCCCGACTTATTGACATTTAAGCTTGAATGTTTCATTCAGCCCAAACACATTTATTTGTGCTTAACATGTGATTCTTGCTCACTTTTTTCTGCAGTAACACATCCACTATCCCCCCCCACCACTGCACTCTTTACAAAGACTATCTACCATATTCATTTACAATGCATAAAAGCCAAATTTCTCATTTTATTCTAAGCCTATCTGTCTTTAATCTAGATGTTTACTGAGCACCAACTATGTCCAAAGCTTTATGCTAGATCCTGTGGAAAATAAAAATACAGAAATTAATTTATTGATGGAAAGTGAGGTTTTTGCATTAAAGTAATTTGCAGTATCTTAGGGGAGGTAAAACAGATACACATGGAAAGTTAACTAGTCTAAGGAATATACTGGAGGTAACTGAGAGCACAGATTATAAGACTTGAGAAGGGAAAGGCTGGTATAACCTATATTAGCCTACGAAAGTTTAAAAGAGGTAATGGGATACAAACTGCAGTCCTTGACTGTGGCACATTATAATTTTTTAAAAATGACTGCAACAATATTTCCAGTCGTATATGCTCTTCCAGGATCTCATCACCCTCCATCAAGAGGTAGACTCTGTTTACCCTCCCCCTTGAACCTTGGAATGCTGTGACTGCTCCAACCAATACAGTATAGTGGAAATAATACTACATCACTTCTGAAGCTAGGTTATAAAAAAGAATATAACTTCCAAATGGCTTTCTCTTTTGCGGGAAGTCATTGTGTAGAAATCAGCCAACATGCTGTGAGGAATCCCAAACTAGCCTATGCAGAGAGGCCACATGAAGAAGCCCTCAGGGAGAGTCCATCTGAAAAGGAACTGAGGCCCCCAGCCAATGGCCAGTATCATCCCCTAGATTTGTAATTGAAGTAGCTTCCAGATGACTTTTGCCTCTGGCATGACAGTCATCCAGCTGAGGCCTCAAACATTGTGAACCAGAGATAACTTGTCCTTCTGTGCCCTGTTCAAATTCCCAACCCACAGGATTAGTGAACATAATAAATGTTTATTTATGCCACGAAGTTCTCAGTTAATTAGTTACACAGCTGTAAAAGCTGAAACACTAAAAAATGGATAGGGTTAGAAAAGAGGGAGGGACCAGTGCAAAGTAGTAACATGTTATTTGGCTAGTGTCTTAGTCCATCTTCTGTTGCTTTTAAAAGAATACCTGAAACTCAGTAATTTATAGAGAAAATAAATGTATTTCTTATAGTTCTGGAGGGTGGGAAGTCAAGGTTAAGGGGACATATCTGGTGAAGGTCTTCTTCCTGCTGGGAACTCTGGAGAGTCCCTAGGTGGTGCAGGGCATCACATGGCAAGGGGTAGCTCAGGTAGCTTCTTCTTCTTATAAAGCCACCAATCCAACTCCCACGATAATCCATTAATTAAGTAACACATTAATCCGTAAGTGGATTAATCAATTCATGAGGGCACAGTCCTCATGACCCAATCACCTCTAAAAGGTCCAATCTCTCAGTACTGCCACATTGGGGATTAAGTCTCAACATGAGTTTTTTATTTTATTTTATTTTTTTAATTAATTAATTTATTTATTTTTGTCTTTTTTTGTGACTGGTAAGGGGATTGCAACCCTTGGTGTGGTGTCACCCCAAACCGCGCTCAGCCAGCGAGCGCACCGGCCACTCCTATATAGGATCCGAACCCGCGGTGGGAGCGTCGCTGCGCTCCCAGCGCCGCACTCTCCCGAGTGCGCCACAGGGTCGGCCCTCAACATGAGTTTTTTAGAGGGACAAACATTCAAACCCTAGCAGCTAGAGAATATTGGTGAGTAATCAGGGATAAGATTATAAATGAAGATGGAGACCACACCCTGTGATGTGTCTCTGAGTTAGTTTCACATTATTCTAGAGACTCCTGATTTATCCTGAAGGCAAGAGGAAGCCATGGAGAGTGAGTGTTGAAATAGCAGAAATTCAGTATTACAGAAAAGTTAATCTGGGGTAGGTACAAAAAACTGTAGAGAGAAGAGGCAATTGTCAGGTGTTTGACAATTGACAATTATTAAGAATTAGTGTTAAAGCACTTATTCTTAATTTCAGGCAGAAAAAAGCAGTTACTACTAATTTAAAGATACTGTAATAAAATCTAATACAACACTCTTTTACAAGAGAATAATGTTAATCGGTATTACCAAAGCTTAAGCATTATCAGGGTTATTTCATTCTACACATAACAATAAAATCTTGAGTCAATGTGAATGACTTATATAATGAAACAAAAAATTTTTGATAGATGTTTTAATCAATAGAACTAGAAAATAAACAGAGATGATAATGACCAAATTCCCAGGTCATGAAAGTTGAACTTTGATAATCATTGAAGATGTCTTAATGAATTATGATAAATACGTTAACCAAAATCCAAAAAGTAAGTACAATTTTATTTTAAAAAATAATCACAATATAATAAGGCCACTTAAAAAACAACAGTATTCAGTCTTAATTTGGTCAATAAAGGTAAGTAAGTAAAGATCTTTAAGAAACCCCGATAGGATATAATTTTATGACAATGAATAAAATAGAGCAGGTTTCAATTAAAGATCTAAAATCTTTGCTTTTAATTTTTTTTTTCTTGGGGAGTTTATGTTATACTTCAATCTTGATGTTATTTTAATGTTTAAAGTTGAACGATTATTCAAACAATGGAACTAACCGTTCTTTTACGTTACTGTTTTGACATTTTAATGAAACCTTTCTACATCTGGTTTGATTTAACATATTTTTAAGATTTTGCTGTGACCTTTTATTTAAGATCATAAAAAACCTCATGATTTGGTTGGTAACGAGTTTCACCTCATCATCTGGACATAGTCTGGGAATGCCAATCCCTGTATCTACCTAGCAAACAAAAGAGGCCTACCATGGCTAATCAATTTCTTAGGCATCCACATTGTGACATGGATTCAGATGATCAAAGAATTTCAATAATATGCAAAGGGTCACCAGGATTAGAATGTAATAATTTTATAGTTTAGAGATTCTATTTGCTACTAACTCTAACATGATATGAAAAAATTGGATAGTTCACATTATTCATATTTAGACATCTTACTAATATTTTGTCATTATCTGAATTCTATAATCTCTCCTAAACATTTAGGCTTTCAGTATGTTCTTCGGATAACGGTAGTGGCTAACGCTACTAACTCTAACATGATATGAAAAAATTGGATAGTTCACATTATTCATATTTAGACATCCTACTAATATTTTGTCATTATCTGAATTCTATAATCTCTCCTAAACATTTAGGCTTTCAGTATGTTCTTCGGATAACGGTAGTGGCTAACAGACAAATTGAGCATTGTTAGTACATTCATTTCACCCAAATTTCTTGAGATTAGTGGAATTTCAAGATAATGCATATGAGAATGCAGTAATAAACAATGATGAGAATTTCTCATAAACTTCAGACAGGGAATAATAGTGAAAGTTTTGATAATTTTTTGTGAATAGACTATTAACTTTACAATTGGAAGAATACAAAAGTTAACAAATTTTTAAAATATAAGACCTTAAAATTGACTTTTTAAATTTATTTCAATATTTGCACATCGACTCATTTCAGTATTTATAAATCTACTATACATATAACATTATGGCATAGAAAAATGAAGCAGATGCAGTCCTTACACTAATATAATACACATGCTAATGAGGGAAAATATGTGTGTATATGTGCATGCACATGTGTGTATTCTATATAAATATATACCAAATATACAAAATAAGACAATGTCATGTGATCTGATATTCTATGGAGTACAGATAAGGAAGCATTTTTCCTTACAATCCAAGCTAGAAAAACAACAAATATTTAAGCTACATCTTATCTAGGCCAAATGTAAATAACCCAGGGGCTTGCTTTTAATGGAACAAAATTCTTCGTAACATTTGAAACCATTTAAAACTATGCATAGAGCATATATTCACATATATGATATATTTTCTATAATATATTGAACTTTTTAGTGTATTGTGAGAGGAAAGGGTATAATAACCCTAAACTGAAAAATACTTGTTTATTAAAATACTTAAAATTATTATGAAGTGAAATGTTTTATAGAAATTTTAAACTTTTTTCCAAGTATATAATTCCTTCATTTTCAAGTCCAATAAAATTAAAAGTAAAAATACCTATCATCCTTTACCTCTCTTCAAAATGACAGTTGATAGAGAAAATAAAATATTCACTAATTATATTTTACTCAGTTCCAACTGAATATATGTAGTGTGGGGGTATATAACAAAATGAAATAAAAATTTATTTAAGATTAAAGTACACAAGAAACTGAGAAGTCCTATTCTATTTTTGAAAAAAATTGACGTCTATTAATTTGGACTCTAATCAGTAACTAACATTTTTTTATTTCCTTTTCGCAGAACAAATGCAATTACAAAGGTGCCACTTTGTATAGGTCTAAGTTCCAGAGCTGCATTTTTATACAGTTTTTATATGAAAGTCTCTCATACACAGTCATGATACACAAAACTTCCACATTTGTTATTTTAACTTAGTAAGAGGTCAGTCAGTAACAAGATTGCAAACTATATGAGAGAGGAATGTTTTGGATTGTTCTGTATCACCAATGAAATTATTCAATATTTCTTCATGGCTCTGTTGAAGATGAGGGTATTGTGCTGTGTGATGGGGTGGAAATATTAAAAGTTTAAGTTAGCACTGTTGTTCTTAAGTGGCAGACATGTTCAGAGGAGAATCTAAAATTTTCATAAGAGAAAAAGAAATGCTAAGGTGGTTTACCTTTACAGTGATATCTAAAAAATTATATAACTTGATCGCCTCTCTTACAACTAGACCTTATAACTTAAATATAGAGGTCTACATTTTCCCCTCTTCTCTCTGCCCTGTTCTAGTCAATGTGACAGTCATGCAACATCAGTGGATAAGCACTATCCACTGCTCCTGCCTTCACTCAACTCACCTGCTAAAGAGCTCGAGTTATTTCCCTACCCTGCCCTCTAACAAGAGTCCTGGACCTGATGTTTTGTGATGGTATATTAGGTAGAAAACTAGCTGAGAAGTGCTAGGAAAAAGGAGAAAGAGATAGCCAGAAAATAAAATAATTTCAACAATAATGAAGCTGGAGAGGGACAGGCTGGGGTTTGGAAGGCATGCTTTGGTGGCATGACACTTTTACTGCTCAGAAATAGTGAAGGGGTGTGAGAAGAGAAGAAAGAAGGGGAATTATACAAAGTATTGCTTTGATATATAAAGTGATTCTTCTGTAATGGTCATCAAGTGACAGCCACAAAGATCAGAATGCCATTTAATTCTTTTTTCCTACATTATATTTCTTATATGTGAATACAGGCACAGATTTTGTCATTGGTAGAGCTCACAATTACTGTGCTCTTCAAGAATACTGGTGTAATATTTTCATATTTTCATACATTTAAAATATATAAAATATAGCGTATTATATAATATGTAGTACTCAATTTTACCTCATATTAAAATTGTCACTCCAGAGTTGAGCCAAGATCCCATATTCACCATGTCCTACAGTATCTGGCACCAGAAGTAAGTAAATATTTGAGGAGAAATGAATTTTTAAATGTATAGAGCCAGAAGCTAGTCTGTGGAAAATTTTTCCAGACATTATATATGTAGAGTTGTAAGTGAATGAATCTTAACAGAACATTACAAATTTTCTAATCTATCAATAAAAAAAAATTTTGATCAACAGTGCTAGCGAAAATTAAATCATCTTTCTATCCTCTCCATAGAAAATATTATGAAGTGTTTTCATTAGAAAGAGGCAGAGAATATACAGTTTAAAAATGGGGGAAAAAAGTATTATGACATAATCTCAGAAATCAAATTTCTAAAAGTACTTTCTCTTTTTCTTAATTTTGAGATATTTGTAATATTTGTTAACTTTTAACATTTTATAATTTCATGAGTGCTTTGTTTCATTCAAAACTAATATTTATTTTTCTACCTAATTTTCTATTCTGCATTATGCATTCCTTTTTTCTAAAGAGGATACTCCAAATTACACATACAGACCTGAAGTTCCCAACATGCGATTGGCCATGTGTCTGCTAGTAATTTGCCCATCTCAGCCAGAGAGAGACGGCCCTGAACTGTCTACACATGTCAATTAGCAAGAGCACAGCAGTTGCCTCATTTGGGGTGATGAGGCACATACAGTGGCCGACTACTCTCAAAACTGAATGATCTCAGAGAGTAGCCCATACATTGCATCTTGTCAGAAACACAATCCTCGAAGAGCAAAGAAACAGCCACAACCAATAACTGTTCCTTGGAAAATTTCATATTTCCTAGTTCCAAGGTTTTTGATGAGGGACTTTGACAGAGGCAACATGGCCAAACTTGACAGCACTTCCAGAGGCACTGAATAGGAAGTAAAGTTACCAACAAAAGGGGCAGGGGGATATGAATTAGGTCCTTTTCATATTCTGTATGAAGCACAAGTGAAGATGGGTTAATTATTTTGACATTCTGTGTGTACCTCCAAATACACAAGTTGTTGCCAAGTCAGGATCCGGTGGAGCCACAAATTTTATTTGAATTAAATCTAACTGAAAGAATTAAGGCCCTTCACCTTGTTGGCTAAACTCCAGGCAGAGCCAGAGTTATTGAAGATCAAAACTGGAAATCTTTTAGAAAACCCACTCCCACCAAGAGGAATGGGCATAGCTGCAGCACTCACGGCGGGTCCAGTGCGCTTACAGAAGTGCTTTTCTAACACGGGTCTGAGGACTGCCTGGGAGAAAATATCTGGGGAGATATTTTGAATGCTTATTTCTGTATCCCATACCAGCCCCAGTGAATGAAAATCTCTGAGAGTGTAAACTGGAAGTGTGCACATTCAGTAAGTCCCTTGGGTGAGAAGAGTCTGCATCCCCTCCCTGGGGTGAGGAATGAAAGTTTTGAAGCAGGTTCTTCCGTCAACCTGCACAGGCCCTACAGAATAAGATTTTTTTCTTGTGCTTTACTATGAGCATCATTATGGTCCAAAGTGCTGTGGTCAGATCAAACTATCCCCAATTTATTGGACTCTAGGAAATTGGTGTCAGGTTGGGTCAGACACCCATGACCACTGTACAGCCGAGGACAGCCTTTTATCAAGGTTAGCTATTCCCCAAATGGAGCCCTGTTATCCACTCCTCACTGTTGAGATGCCAGAATGGCTCACAGCTAAGCCCTTGAAGGTCCTGAGAACTCTGGACTCCTATTCTCCTTAACAGCTCATCTAGTTCTTCTTGAAGTGCTCCCAGCTTACCTCTAGCCATAGAAGAATGTTTGCAAAGCTGCACTTGTGATTCTTTTTCTCCACTAATTCTTCTAATATTTTATTGTTAGTAATGATGGTGATAATGGTAAAAGCACGTTTACTTTATGCTGATCTATGTTGCCTATAGGTGTTGAGTTATTTAGGTATGGTATCTCTTTAAACATTTTTAACTTTCCAATGAGAGAGAGTTTCTGTAGGAGATCTAGATTTAGAAGTATCAAGGATAAGAAAATTTACCAGCTAGTGAGTGGAAGAGCTGGGCTGAAACCCAAGTCTATTTGACTGTAAAGCATGGACTCTAATACCCCCTTGATAAATACGTCTTCTCTTCATCTCAGTCATTGCTAAAGATTTCTTTAATATGTCAAGTCTTTATTCTGTAAATAAACAGATACAAAAATTACACGTGTGATCATCCTAAACAAATTAAAAAGTACAGATGAGCCCATTTTAACAATTAAAATCCTTCTGTAATCCCATCATGCAGAGATAATCAGCAGCAGCTTAGTCCTCCACTACTGGAATGTAATCCCCATGAAGACAATGACCTTGTTGGTCTTCTACATACTGTGTGATGCCCACCTCGCACAGCCTTGGTGCATGGCAAATCCTCAATAAATATTGTTAGCGAATGAATGGGTATTCTTCCAGGTTTTTTAATACAAAAATTAGAATTGTATCCTACATAATATTTTGCAATCTGATTTTCGCAATTAACAACACATTGTGGGCATTTTTCTATGCTCAGTAAATATAGTTTTTTCTTTTTATAAATATTTTTTATTTTATCATTGCTAAAGGTTTTGTGCTTCACAATATAAAGGGCAGAGCTCCTAGAAAGAACTCCACCGTCAGGTTGAACAGCTTTTTGGGCATACTCTTATTTGTTATCTAATCCAGTATCTCCCAGATTTAACTCAACATCAAAATTATTTGAAATAGTTTTTAAAAATACAAATTTCTTGGACCCATCTTTACAGATTCTGATTCTGTTCTGCTGTAGGACCCAGGAAGATGCGGTTGCCAAAACATCTTCTCAGGAGATGCTAGACATCAACAAGGTTGGGATCACAGTGGATCTTAGTCATAAGGGTTGTTGCCAGGGTTTGAGGGAGGCCAAATCAGTGCCTGCTAGGTCCTCTACCCCTATATCAATTAAGGGAAGCCTCACTTTATTTTTATTCAGAGGCGCACATAGGTCCTGTGGACCTCAAGTGATTATAATTCAGGAGGGAGACTCTAAAAGAACAAGAATGCAAAAATATCTAACTTTTGAAAATTTCATTAAAATATATGGCCAGGTAAACACATGGATAAATCCCCTCTTAGGGCCTTGCAAGGAACCTATACAAATATTTTTAAAAAGTAAATTTTTTTTTTAAAAAACAGCCTTGGTGAAATATCTTTCTCATAGCAATATTATCAAGACAGTCAGGGATCTGTCTGAAATACAGATTCATGGTGTCTACAGTATTTCTTTCCTTTACCACTCCAGAAATACTACCAACAAACAGTTTGGTATGTCTCATTCTCAGTATATCCATAGTATTTCTGAGTACATATGTGTTCATAAATTCTCTGCTTAATAAACTATCTTAAATTTTGTCAGAAATAGACTTAAATTCATGAAACTACAACCTTCCTTTTCCCCTGCTCACTAATAGAGTCTGCTAAAAAAATTTTTTTTAATATTTTTGAAAGATTGTTTGCTTTTGTTTGCCCCACTACTACCACCGTCACTCAAGACAACATTTATATCTCTTCAGAATAAGTGGATAAGGTCAGAAGTTATTTGCCTACAATCTCCACTGGCCAGATTAGACATGACTGATGGTATTACTTTCTGTCTGCAGGAGTGCCAAGGGAAAGACGGATAAAGAACATGTAATTTCTTCAACACATGACATCGATTACTATAAAAATGTAAATAATGTGGTTTCAGACCCTATAACTCAAAACTCAATTTGAGCAGTAACTCCTCTTAAAGGTAATACATTCGTAAATTCAGTAATGAGAAAAAATGAGACTAGAGCTCTTCCTGACAACCCTGGGTGAAAATGTTCTAGACAGCTATGAACAGCACTGTAGCCTGGGTACTATAACCCTGTCTCATTCACAGACTCTTGCACAAACCCCATATATCTTAGCCTCAGTAGCACAGAGGAAATCTTGGTCTGCTTGAGGAAGTAAGACAGTTTTAATAAATCACAGTCCTACAATAATAAACACAGGAAATCTCTGGAAAATTGAACATCTAGTTTTTTTTTTTTTTTTTCCTACCCAATACCCTGTCTTGGCTGCCAAAGTTAAAATGGTCTGACAACATACTCACAAAACTTCTTAAGTCCAGAAGCCTTAAAACTAATTTGTTCTGGTGTATAATTTCCTGTACTTCTTTATTCAACATTACCTTTGTGTACTAAGGACCTTTGTACCGCCCTCTATCCTACAGAATGCCCATGCTTCTCAGGAGTGACCGAAGCAAAAAGGATATGACCCATACTCTTATTGTGAATGCAGGTGAGACATTTAAATTATAATCCACTAATGTCTACAAGTATTCATTTTTAAATAATAAAATAAACACAACCTACCCAAATGGATTTGTGAGTTATAAACTGGGAGACCAGTGTTCCAGACAGAGCAAGTCATTTTATTCAATAACATTTCCCAGTTTCCTAAGATAAACATAACGGATAAGCATTAGTTATTCTTTGTTCAGGTCAATGCCTTTGGTGACCACCATCCTGGTCTTCCCATGTCAAAACAATCATGCTCCCAACATCATTCTGAAGTAGGGGCAAGAAGTCTCTAAGCTCCCAGTACAATTTTCTTCCCACTCGACTGTGCTGCCTCTCGTATATCATGCCTTTGTGTTTGATAATAACATTGTCAACGTTGTTATTTCCCATGCATGAAAGCAGAAGTGATTTTTAAAATACTGTGTCTAATTGTACTCATTCTATACTGACTGTAAACGGACTTTCCCTTCTATACTTACACTTCCTTCTGTAAACCAACTCTACCCACAGTGGACAGCTACACTAATGAGGAGAGAAGGCAAGCCTGGGTTGTTTGAGGGACACTAACTCACTGGTAATAAGACACTACCAATGAGAAAAGGCTGTGGCAAAAAGGGTTTTACTACCATGACAAGCAAAGTCATCACTGCAATAGCTTGTGGTTTGACCATCATATGGATTTGGAGATTTCTGTTTTGATAAACAGCACAGCAGGCAGAACTTTAAAAGTTTGCCAGAGTGCCCAATTTCAAACTGCTTACCATATTCTGGCTACTAGGTTCTATTTTATTATAACTCATTTACAGATGTTAACTTGATGTTGAAGCTTCTTTTTATAAGTTTTAGGTTTTTTTAGTAATTTTATTCCTATTATCCATTTTAAATTTCACAATTGCCTTATTAGGTATATATTGTGTTTACTGTCAGCAACTACCTGTTATTCAATATTTGAGTCCAACAAAGAACTCAATGCAATTTTTAATAGTGACAAAACAAAAGCAATGAATGGGCGAATAAATAAATGGAAAGGATCCAAGGCATAGAGAGATGAAAATACTTGGCGGAATCTTATTATAAATGAGTAAAAGTCAGGACACAGATTTTTCTCCTGTTCCATCAGAAAGCACAAATTAAACAACAGTTATGTCAACAAAAGCTCAGGAAGCCTGAAACCTGAAGTACCAGAGGGGAAATGACTATATCTGGGCTACTAAGACATACATTTTTTACTACATACTGTAAGATCTCATCTTTCAATAAAAGATGCATCTATCTCAACAAATAATTGTGTTGAATTTATCAATGGATCCCACATCATAGCAGTACAAGAAGGTCTGGAGTAAGTAGTCTTAGTGTTCTAAAGAAGTTATTAGCATGAATTTGCTTCAACATGTGATATTTCAAAGAGTACTTGACTATAACCTATAAGCTTCTGTAATTACAAATTTGAATTTGCCCAAGACATTTATAAAATACATAGCATTCTTCAAAAGAATGTCCTATATATTAACAATGAAAAATATCTAAAATCCATAGACATTACAAAATATTCTATAGTTCTAAAAAGTTATAATCTCAATCAGCCTTTGATTCTATAAACCGAATACTCAAGATAAACAAATTGGGGAAAAAATTCCTTGAGTACAATAAAATAGATGCATTATAAATTGTTTTCTATTTATAGGTATACTCTAAGTGAAAATAATTTATTTATATTCTTTTTATTTTATCAAATATGTAACAAGTAAAACATTAGCATGTATATGTTTCATTATTGTGCAGGTTTTAAAATATAAAACTTACTTGTCTAATGTGATTTGGGGGATGTAATGTTACTTTTAGCATTCAGAATCATCTTTCTAATTCTCTATGTTTACTACATATTACTTCTAGAGAACTTTCTGGCAATTTAATCAGGCAATTTTAGATCAATGTGTGTACACCTAAAAATTAGAAAAGTTATTTATATTTTAAAAATTATCTAAAAATCATAATTCTATGTAAACATTAGCAAAACCTATATTTTAAAATCATTAACTATTTAAAAAGAAATGGTATGTTTCATCTGCAGTACTCAGTGTACAAGGAATCATGAGTTCATCAAAATAATTACTCCTTGAACATACTTAAAACTGGCAAGCAAACCAGCCCAAACCATGTAATATTGTAATACTTTAAATTTTAATCAGGGTTTGAGTAACGGATGTGATTTTTCCAAGTGAGAAAGTCATAACTATGTCACACTGGAAGTACTTTTTTTTTTTTTTTTTTTTTTTTTTTTTTTTTTTTT